>NC_092114.1:2213508-2466977 GCF_045679555.1 Salvelinus alpinus
AGGTGAGGTTCTGTAGTCGTGTTGTGTTTGGTGAGTTCTGTAGTCGTGTTGTGCTAGGTGAGTTCTGTAGTCGTGTTGTGTTTGGTGAGGTTCTGTAGTCGTGTTGTGCTAGGTGAGTTCTGTAGTCGTGTTGTGCTTGGTGAGGTTCTGTAGTCGTGTTGTGCTAGGTGAGTTCTGTAGTCGTGTTGTGCTTGGTGAGTTCTGTAGTCGTGTTGTGCTAGGTGAGGTTCTGTAGTCGTGTTGTGCTTGGTGAGGTTCTGTAGTCGTGTTGTGCTTGGTGAGTTCTGTAGTCGTGTTGTGCTAGGTGAGGTTCTGTAGTCGTGTTGTGCTAGGTGAGTTCTGTAGTCGTGTTGTGCTTGGTGAGTTCTGTAGTCGTGTTGTGCTAGTTGAGGTTCTGTAGTCGTGTTGTGCTTGGTGAGGTTCTGTAGTCGTGTTGTGCTTGGTGAGTTCTGTAGTCGTGTTGTGCTAGGTGAGGTTCTGTAGTCGTGTTGTGCTAGGTGAGGTTCTGTAGTCGTGTTGTGCTAGGTGAGTTCTGTAGTCGTGTTGTGCTAGGTGAGTTCTGTAGTCGTGTTGTGCTAGGTGAGTTCTGTAGTCGTATTGTGCTAGGTGAGTTCTGTAGTCGTGTTGTGCTAGGTGAGTTCTGTAGTCGTGTTGTGTTTGGTGAGGTTCTGTAGTCGTGTCGTGCTAGGTGAGGTTCTGTAGTCGTGTTGTGCTAGGTGAGGTTCTGTAGTCGTGTTGTGTTTGGTGAGTTCTGTAGTCGTGTTGTGTTTGGTGAGTTCTGTAGTCGTGTTGTGTTTGGTGAGGTTCTGTAGTCGTGTTGTGTTTGGTGAGGTTCTGTAGTCGTGTTGTGCAAGGTGAGTTCTGTAGTCGTGTTGTGCTTGGTGAGGTTCTGTAGTCGTGTTGTGCTTGGTGAGTTCTGTAGTCGTGTTGTGCTAGGTGAGGTTCTGTAGTCGTGTTGTGCTAGGTGAGTTCTGTAGTCGTGTTGTGCTAGGTGAGGTTCTGTAGTCGTGTTGTGTTTGGTGAGTTCTGTAGTCGTATTGTGCTAGGTGAGTTCTGTAGTCGTGTTGTGCTAGGTGAGTTCTGTAGTCGTGTTGTGTTTGGTGAGGTTCTGTAGTCGTGTCGTGCTAGGTGAGGTTCTGTAGTTGTGTTGTGCTAGGTGAGGTTCTGTAGTCGTGTTGTGTTTGGTGAGTTCTGTAGTCGTGTTGTGTTTGGTGAGTTCTGTAGTCGTGTTGTGTTTGGTGAGGTTCTGTAGTCGTGTTGTGTTTGGTGAGGTTCTGTAGTCGTGTTGTGCTAGGTGAGTTCTGTAGTCGTGTTGTGTTTGGTGAGTTCTGTAGTCGTGTTGTGCTAGGTGAGTTCTGTAGTCGTGTTGTGCTTGGTGAGTTCTGTAGTCGTGTTGTGCTTGGTGAGTTCTGTAGTCGTGTTGTGTTTGGTGAGTTCTGTAGTCGTGTTGTGTTTGGTGAGTTCTGTAGTCGTGTTGTGCTAGGTGAGTTCTGTAGTCGTGTTGTGTTTGGTGAGTTCTGTAGTCGTGTTGTGCTAGGTGAGTTCTGTAGTCGTGTTAGGTGAGTTTCTGTAGTCGGGTTGTCTTCTACTCTCTGTATAATGAATCAATGAGTTTGTACTGTATTGTAGCTGACCTGAAGTATAGGCTGGAGGACACCAGTACGTTCCTATGGCAGGGGATCTCTGTGTTTTCTGAACAGAGCAGCACGTCAGTTAGGATCCTCTCCTGTCTCAGGCTGTTCAGCTGGGATAGCAGGAGGGAAGACAGCTCTGGGTCTCTAAACGGGAACACCTCAAGGGTCTTCAGGGACGCACAGAGAGCCATTCTGTTAAAGGGAGAGAGGGAGGGAGAATAACTGTATTGAATGGTTTTATGAGCATTTTACCAGTTTTGGGGTCAATTTTTGTTCAATATAAATATGAGAATGACACAAATATACATTTTCACAAAGTCTGCTGCCTCAGTTTGTGCATATACTCCAGAATGTTATGAAGAGTGATCAGATGATTTGCAATTAATTGGACAAGGCTGGAGATCACTCTGTCATGCTGATTGAGTTCGAATAACAGACTGGAAGATTCAAAAGGAGGGTGGTGCGTGGAATCATTGTTCTTCCTCTGTCAACCGTGGTTACCTGCAAGGAAACACGTGCCGTCATCATTGCTTTGCACAAAAAGGGCTTCACAGGCAAGGATATTGCTGCCAGTAAGATTGCACCTAAATCAACCATTTATCGGTTCATCAAAAACTTCAAGGAGAGCGGTTCAATTGTTGTGAAGGAGGCTTCTCCTAAAGTTGATTCAGCTGTGGGGATCGGGGCACCACCAGTACAGAGCTTGCTCAGGAATGGCAGCAGGCAGGTGTTAGTGCATCTGCACGCACAGTGAGGCGAAGACTTTTGGAGGATGGCCTGGTGTCAAGAAGGGCAGCAAAGAAGCCACTTCTCGCCAGGAAAAACATCAGGGACAGACTGATATTCTGCAAAAGGTACAGGGATTGGACTGCTGAGGACTGGGGTCAAGTCATTTTCTCTGATGAATCCCCTTTCCGATTGTTTGGGGCATCCGGAAAAAAGCTTGTCCGGAGAAGACAAGGTGAGCGCTACCATCAGTCCTGTATCATGCCAAAGGTAAAGCATCCTGAGACCATTCATGTGTGGGGTTGCTTCTCAGCCAAGGGAGTGGGCTCACTCACAATTTTGCCTAAGAACACAGCCATGAATAAAGAATGGTACCAACACATCCTCCGAGAGCAACTTCTCCCAACCACCGAGGAACAGTTTGGTGACGAACGATGCCTTTTCCAGCATGATGGAGCACCTTGCCATAAGGCAAAAGTGATAACTAAGTGGCTCGGGGAACAAAACATCGATATTTTGGGTCCATGGCCAGGAAACTCCCCAGACCTTAATCCCATTGAGAACTTGTGGTCAATCCTCAAGAGGCAGTTGGACAAACAAAAACCCACAAATTCTGACAAACTCCAAGCGTTGCCATCAGTCAGGATGTGGCCCAGAAGTTAATTGACAGCATTCCAGGGCGGATTTATGAGAGGAGGAGAGGATGTGAAAGACAGAGGATTGCAGAGGTCTTGAAAAAGAAGTGGCAACACTGCAAATATTGACTCTTTGCATCAACTTCATGTAATTGTCAATAAAAGCCTTTGACACTTATGAAATGCTTGTAATTATACTTCAGTATTCTATAGTAACATCTGACAAAAATATCTAAAGACACTGAAGCAGCAAACATTGTGAAAATTAATATTTGTGTCATTCTCAAAACTTTTGGCCACGACTGTACACACAATACGCTAAAGTTAATACGTTTTTAGAAAATGTTGGCACATTTATTGAAAATGAAATACAGAAATATCTTATTTACTGTCAGTATTCAAACCCCCGAGTCAATACTTTGTAGAAGCACCTTTGGCAGCGATTACAGCTGTGAGTCTTTCTGGGTAAGTCTCTAAGAGCTGTGAGTCTTTCTGGGTAAGTCTCTAAGAGCTGTGAGTCTTTCTGGGTAAGTCTCTAAGAGCTTTCCACACCTGGATTGTACAATATTTGCACATTACTATTTGTTTAATTCTTCAAGCTCTGTCAAGTTGGTTGTTGATCATTGCTAGACAGCCATTTTCAAGTTTTGCCATAGATTTTCAAGCAGATTTAAGTCAACTGTAACCACTCAGGAACATTCACTGTCTTCTTGGTAAGCAACTCCAGTGTTATTTTACCTTGTGTTTTAGGTTATTGTCCTGCTGAAAGGTACATTTGTCTCCCAGTGTCTGTTGGAAAGCAGACTGAACCAGGTTATCCTCTAGGAATTTGCCTGTGCTTATCTCTATTCAGTTTATTTTTATCCTAAACAACTCCCTAGTCCTTGTCGATGACAAGCATATCCATAACATGAAGCAGCCATCACCATGCTTGAAAATATGAAGAGTGGTAATCGGTGATGTGTTGGATTTGCCCCAAACACAATGCTTTGTATTCAGGACATAAAGTACATTTCTTTGCTTTATATTTTGCAGTTCTACTTTAGTGCCTTAATGCATGTTCAGGAAAAAATGTATTCTATACATGCTTCCTTCTTTTCACTCTGTCATTTAGGTTAGTGTTGTGGAGTAACTACAATGTTGTTGATCCATCCTCAGTTTTCTCCTATCACAGCTATTAAACTCTGTAACTGTTTTGAAGTCACCATCGGCCTCATGGGGAAATCCCTGAGCGGTTTCCTTCCTCTCCGGTAATTGAGTTAAGGACGCCTGTATCTTTGTAGTGACTGGGTGTATTGATACACCAACCAAAGTGTAAGTAATAACTTCACCATGCTCAAGGGGATATTCAATGTTTGCTTCTTATTTAATTTTTACCCAGAATAAATACATTGGAAAACCTCCCTGGTCATTATGGTTGAATCGCTGTGTTTGGAGGAAGAAGAAGGATGAGTACAACCCCAAGAACACCATCCCAACCGTGAAGCATGGAGGTGGAAACATCATTCTTTGGGGATGATTTTCTGCAAAGGGGACAGGACGAGTGCACCGTATTGAGGGGAGGATGGATGGGGCCATGTATCGCGAGATCTTGGCCAACAATCTCCTTCCCTCAGTAAGAGCATTGAAGATGGGTCGTGGCTGGGTCTTCCATCATGACAACGACCCGAAACACACAGCCAGGGCAACTAAGGAGTGGCTTCATAAGAAGCATCTCAAGGTCCTGGAGTGGCCTAGCCAGTCTCCAGACCTGAACCCAATAGAAAATCTTTGGAGGGAGCTGAAAGTCCCTATTGCCCAGCGACAGCCCCGAAACCTGAAGGATCTGGAGAAGGTCTGTATGGAGTGGGCCAAAATCCCTGCTGCAGTGTGTGCAAACCTGGTCAAGAACTACAGGAAACGTATGATCTCTGTAATTGCAAACAAAGGTTTCTGTACCAAATATTAAGTTCTGCTTTTCTAATGTATCAAATACTTATGTCTTGCAATAAAATGCTAATTAATTACTTAAAAATCATACAATGTGATTTTCTGGATTTTTGTTTTAGATTCCGTCTCTCACAGTTGAAGTGTACCTATGATAAAAATTACAGACCTCTACATGCTTTGTAAGTAGGAAAACCTGCAAAATCGGCAGTGTATCAAATACTTGTTCTCCCAACTGTATATGTGAAATAATCTGTCTGTAAACAATTGGTGGAAAAACTACTTGTGTCATGCACAAAGTAGATGTCCTAACCGACTTGCCAAAACTATAGTTTGTTAACAAGACATTTGTGGAGTGGTTGAAAAACGAGTTTTAATGCCTCCAACCTAAGTGTATGTAAACTTCCGACTTCAACTGTACATCACATGTCTGTCAATTTTTTGGTCCATAAATGAACTGGTATACTTTTTTATTGATCACAATTTTCTTTAACCAATGATGGTCTTTAATGCCGACAGACAAGTTCATTACATTTTCCCTTCCATTTTCCTCTTCCTTTGCTTTTTGTTTGCTGTGATGCTGCAATTATGGGTGTGAATACTTTTTGCAGGGACTGTATATCAATTTTTTTACTTTTTTTTATGTTGTTAAATTTAATTTTATTGTTTAAAGAAATGATTAGAAATGAATAGATTGGTGTGTTTTTTTTTCACTATCTAACCTTGGGGTTGTTGAATGACAGACATGTATTTGTTTAAAATCATCACTTGATTTAATTTCAGACATAAAAAATCGTACTGTATATCTGCCTGAGAAAGAAGTGGTGCCGGTTTTACAGTCAAATGGAACAAATAAATACTTTTTTTTATAAAGAACTTTACATTTGTAACATCATCTGTAAAACATTAATATTTAAATACAGTACAGTAATATTATATTTTTAGAGATTTAATTCATTTAGCAGATGCTCTAATCCAGAGAGATTTACTATAAATGCATTAATTTTGAAATAGCTAGGTGAGACAACCATATTTCACAATCAAATAATACAGTACACAGACAATCAAATAATACAGTAATAAATATGGACACGCTGCACCTTGGTCCTCTCCTTCCAACAGCCGTTACAATTATACAGTACACGGACATTTCATTCCAGCTAAACAAATAGCTAGGTGAGACAACCATATTTCACAATATTTTCCATAACCAAAAATATAGTATTTTCATCTGTTTGAAGCTGGTGTACAAAACCTAAAGTAAAAGATGTAAGATTTTAACTTAAGAACGGGAAGCATAGAAATAGAGTACACAGAACAGATCTACCGCTTCTTAGACTGGCTTTCAATGAGAATAACAGATCTATAACTCACATTTCTATGTGAATTTGGTCAGTTCGCCCTAAAAGTTTGGGATGTTCCTGCATGTGGGCATTCCTGCATCTTTATACTTTTATTGGTCTATGACTCCGGTACGGAGGACTCCGGTACAGAGGTGGGAGACGGAGGCGCTCCAGTGCAGTAGATGGCAGTAATGCACCACAACATTGGATGCCAACCGCCCAAACTCCATAGAAGATGAGGCGTGGGTGACAATGGTGGCTAGCTATAGCTGGCACACGCTATTGAAAGAGTTACTGCAGCTTTACTTCAGACCAGGGTCCTTACTCACTTCTTCTAACCAGGGTCCTTACTCACTACCTCTAACCAGGGTCCTTACTCACTTCTTCTAACCAGGGTCCTTACTCACTACTTCAGACCAGGGTCCTTACTCACTTCTTCTAACCAGGGTCCTTACTCACTACTTCAGACCAGGGTCCTTACTCACTACCTCTAACCAGGGTCCTTACTCACTACTTCTGACCAGGGTCCTTACTCACTACCTCTAACCAGGGTCCTTACTCACTACTTCTGACCAGGGTCCTTACTCACTACCTCTAACCAGGGTCCTTACTCACTACCTCTAACCAGGGTCCTTACTCACTACTTCTGACCAGGGTCCTTACTCACTACTTCTAACCAGGGTCTTTACTCACTACTTCTGACCAGGGTCCTTACTCACTTCTTCTAACCAGGGTCCTTACTCACTACTTCAGACCAGGGTCCTTACTCACTACCTCTAACCAGGGTCCTTACTCACTACTTCAGACCAGGGTCCTTACTCACTAGCTCTAACCAGGGTCCTTACTCACTACTTCTAACCAGGGTCCTTACTCACTACCTCTAACCAGGGTCCTTACTCACTACTTCAGACCAGGGTCCTTACTCACTACTTCTGACCAGGGTCCTTACTCACTACTTCTAACCAGGGTCCTTACTCACTACCTCTAACCAGGGTCCTTACTCACTACTTCTAACCAGGGTCCTTACTCACTACTTCTAACCAGGGTCCTTACTCACTACTTCTAACCAGGTTCCTTACTCACTACCTCTAACCAGGGTCCTTACTCACTACCTCTAACCAGGGTCCTTACTCACTACTTCTAACCAGGGTCCTTACTCACTACTTCTAACCAGGGTCCTTACTCACTACCTCTAACCAGGGTCCTTACTCACTACTTCTAACCAGGGTCCTTACTCACTACTTCTAACCAGGGTCCTTACTCACTACCTCTAACCAGGGTCCATACTCACTACTTCTGACCAGGGTCCTTACTCACTACCTCTAACCAGGGTCCTTACTCACTACTTCTAACCAGGGTCCTTACTCACTACTTCTGACCAGGGTCCTTACTCACTACTTCAGACCAGGGTCCTTACTCACTACCTCTAACCAGGGTCCTTAATCACTACTTCTAACTAGGGTCCTTACTCACTACTTCTAACCAGGGTCCTTACTCACTACCTCTAACCAGGGTCCTTACTCACTACTTCTAACCAGGGTCCTTACTCACTACTTCAGACCAGGGTCCTTACTCACTACTTCTAACCAGGGTCCTTACTCACTACCTCTAACCAGGGTCCTTACTCACTACTTCTAACCAGGGTCCTTACTCACTACTTCTAACCAGGGTCCTTACTCACTACTTCTAACCAGGGTCCTTACTCACTACTTCTAACCAGGGTCCTTACTCACTACTTCTGACCAGGGTCCTTACTCACTACTTCAGACCAGGGTCCTTACTCACTACCTCTAACCAGGGTCCTTACTCACTACTTCTAACTAGGGTCCTTACTCACTACTTCAGACCAGGGTCCTTACTCACTAACTCTAACCAGGGTCCTTAATCACTACCTCTAACCAGGGTCCTTACTCACTACTTCTGACCAGGGTCCTTACTCACTAACTCTAACCAGGGTCCTTACTCACTACCTCTAACCAGGGTCCTTACTCACTACTTCTAACCAGGGTCCTTACTCACTACTTCAGACCAGGGTCCTTACTCACTACTTCTGACCAGGGTCCTTACTCACTAACTCTAACCAGGGTCCTTACTCACTACCTCTAACCAGGGTCCTTACTCACTACCTCTGACCAGGGTCCTTACTCACTACCTCTAACCAGGGTCCTTACTCACTACTTCTAACCAGGGTCCTTACTCACTACTTCAGACCAGGGTCCTTACTCACTACTTCTAACCAGGGTCCTTACTCACTACTTCAGACCAGGGTCCTTACTCACTACCTCTAACCAGGGTCCTTACTCACTACTTCTAACCAGGGTCCTTACTCACTACTTCTAACCAGGGTCCTTACTCACTACCTCTAACCAGGGTCCTTACTCACTATTTCAGACCAGGGTCCTTACTCACTACTTCAGACCAGGGTCCTTACTCACTACCTCTAACCAGGGTCCTTACTCACTACTTCTAACCAGGGTCTTTACTCACTACTTCTAACCAGGGTCCTTACTCACTACCTCTAACCAGGGTCCTTACTCACTACTTCTAACCAGGGTCCTTACTCACTACCTCTAACCAGGGTCCATACTCACTACTTCTGACCAGGGTCCTTACTCACTACCTCTAACCAGGGTCCTTACTCACTACTTCTAACCAGGGTCCTTACTCACTACTTCTGACCAGGGTCCTTACTCACTACTTCTAACCAGTGTCCTTACTCACTACTTCTAACCAGGGTCCTTACTCACTACTTCAGACCAGGGTCTTTACTCACTACTTCAGACCAGGGTCCTTACTCACTACCTCTAACCAGGGTCCTTACTCACTACTTCTAACCAGGGTCCTTACTCACTACTTCTAACCAGGGTCCATACTCACTACTTCTGACCAGGGTCCTTACTCACTACTTCTAACCAGGGTCCTCACTCACTACCTCTAACCAGGGTCCATACTCACTACTTCTGACCAGGGTCCTTACTCACTACCTCTAACCAGGGTCCATACTCACTACTTCTGACCAGGGTCCTTACTCACTACCTCTAACCAGGGTCCTTACTCACTACCTCTAACCAGGGTCCATACTCACTACTTCTGACCAGGGTCCTTACTCACTACTTCTAACCAGGGTCCTTACTCACTACGTCAGACCAGGGTCCATACTCACTACTTCTGACCAGGGTCCTTACTCACTACTTCTAACCAGAGTCCTTACTCACTACCTCTAACCAGGGTCCTTACTCACTACCTCTAATCAGGGTCCTTACTCACTACCTCTAACCAGGGTCCTTACTCACTACTTCAGACCAGGGTCCTTTCTCACTACTTCAGACCAGGGTCCTTACTCACTACTTCAGACCAGGGTCCTTACTCACTACCTCTAACCAGGGTCCTTACTCACTACCTCTAACCAGGGTCCTTACTCACTACTTCTAACCAGGGTCTTTACTCACTACCTCTAACCAGGGTCCTTACTCACTACCTCTAACCAGGGTCCTTACTCACTACCTCTAACCAGGGTCCTTACTCACTACCTCTAACCAGGGTCCTTACTCACTACTTCAGACCAGGGTCCTTACTCACTACCTCTAACCAGGGTCCTTACTCACTACCTCTAACCAGGGTCCCTACTCACTACTTCTGACCAGGGTCCTTACTCACTACTTCAGACCAGGGTCCTTACTCACTACCTCTAACCAGGGTCCTTACTCACTATCTCTAACCAGGGTCCTTACTCACTACCTCTAACCAGGGTCCTTACTCACTACCTCTAACCAGGGTCCTTACTCACTACTTCTGACCAGGGTCCTTACTCACTACCTCTAACCAGGGTCCTTACTCACTACTTCTAACCAGGGTCCTTACTCACTACCTCTAACCAGGGTCCTTACTCACTACCTCTAACCAGGGTCCTTACTCACTACCTCTAACCAGGGTCCTTACTCACTACTTCTAACCAGGGTCCTTACTCACTACCTCTAACCAGGGTCCTTACTCACTACTTCAGACCAGGGTCCTTACTCACTACCTCTAACCAGGGTCCTTACTCACTACCTCTAACCAGGGTCCTTACTCACTACCTCTAACCAGGGTCCTTACTCACTACTTCTAACCAGGGTCCTTACTCACTACCTCTAACCAGGGTCCTTACTCACTAATTCTAACCAGGGTCCTTACTCACTACTTCTAACCAGGGTCCTTACTCACTACCTCTAACCAGGGTCCTTACTCACTACCTCTAACCAGGGTCCTTACTCACTACTTCTAACCAGGGTCCTTACTCACTACTTCTAACCAGGGTCCTTACTCACTACCTCCAACCAGGGTCCATACTCACTACTTCTGACCAGGGTCCTTACTCACTACCTCTAACCAGGGTCCTTACTCACTACTTCTAACCAGGGTCCTTACTCACTACTTCTGACCAGGGTCCTTACTCACTACTTCAGACCAGGGTCCTTACTCACTACCTCTAACCAGGGTCCTTACTCACTACCTCTAACCAGGGTCCTTACTCACTACTTCAGACCAGGGTCCTTACTCACTACCTCTAACCAGGGTCCTTACTCACTACTTCTGACCAGGGTCCTTACTCACTACTTCTAACCAGGGTCCTTACTCACTACCTCTAACCAGGGTCCTTACTCACTACTTCTAACCAGGGTCCTTACTCACTACTTCAGACCAGGGTCCTTACTCACTACTTCTAACCAGGGTCCTTACTCACTACTTCTAACCAGGGTCCTTACTCACTACCTCTAACCAGGGTCCTTACTCACTACTTCTGACCAGGGTCCCTACTCACTACTTCAGACCAGGGTCCTTACTCACTACCTCTAACTAGGGTCCTTACTCACTACTTCTAACTAGGGTCCTTACTCACTACTTCTAACCAGGGTCCTTACTCACTACCTCTAACCAGGGTCCTTACTCACTACTTCAGACCAGGGTCCTTACTCACTACTTCAGACCAGGGTCCTTACTCACTACTTCTAACCAGGGTCCTTACTCACTACTTCAGACCAGGGTCCTTACTCACTACCTCTAACCAGGGTCCTTACTCACTACTTCTAACCAGGGTCCTTACTCACTACTTCTAACCAGGGTCCTTACTCACTACCTCTAACCAGGGTCCTTACTCACTACTTCAGACCAGGGTCCTTACTCACTACTTCTGACCAGGGTCCTTACTCACTACTTCAGACCAGGGTCCTTACTCACTACCTCTAACCAGGGTCCTTACTCACTACTTCTAACCAGGGTCTTTACTCACTACTTCTAACCAGGGTCCTTACTCACTACTTCAGACCAGGGTCCTTACTCACTACCTCTAACCAGGGTCCTTACTCACTACTTCTAACTAGGGTCCTTACTCACTACTTCTAACCAGGGTCCTTACTCACTACCTCTAACCAGGGTCCTTACTCACTACTTCTAACCAGGGTCCTTACTCACTACTTCAGACCAGGGTCCTTACTCACTACTTCTAACCAGGGTCCTTACTCACTACTTCAGACCAGGGTCCTTACTCACTAACTCTAACCAGGGTCCTTACTCACTACCTCTAACCAGGGTCCTTACTCACTACTTCTGACCAGGGTCCTTACTCACTAACTCTAACCAGGGTCCTTACTCACTACGTCAGACCAGGGTCCTTACTCACTACTTCTAACCAGGGTCCTTACTCACTACTTCTAACCAGAGTCCTTACTCACTACCTCTAACCAGGGTCCTTACTCACTACCTCTAATCAGGGTCCTTACTCACTACCTCTAACCAGGGTCCTTACTCACTACTTCAGACCAGGGTCCTTTCTCACTACTTCAGACCAGGGTCCTTACTCACTACTTCAGACCAGGGTCCTTACTCACTACCTCTAACCAGGGTCCTTACTCACTACCTCTAACCAGGGTCCTTACTCACTACTTCTAACCAGGGTCTTTACTCACTACCTCTAACCAGGGTCCTTACTCACTACCTCTAACCAGGGTCCTTACTCACTACCTCTAACCAGGGTCCTTACTCACTACCTCTAACCAGGGTCCTTACTCACTACTTCAGACCAGGGTCCTTACTCACTACCTCTAACCAGGGTCCTTACTCACTACCTCTAACCAGGGTCCCTACTCACTACTTCTGACCAGGGTCCTTACTCACTACTTCAGACCAGGGTCCTTACTCACTACCTCTAACCAGGGTCCTTACTCACTATCTCTAACCAGGGTCCTTACTCACTACCTCTAACCAGGGTCCTTACTCACTACCTCTAACCAGGGTCCTTACTCACTACTTCTGACCAGGGTCCTTACTCACTACCTCTAACCAGGGTCCTTACTCACTACTTCTAACCAGGGTCCTTACTCACTACCTCTAACCAGGGTCCTTACTCACTACCTCTAACCAGGGTCCTTACTCACTACCTCTAACCAGGGTCCTTACTCACTACTTCTAACCAGGGTCCTTACTCACTACCTCTAACCAGGGTCCTTACTCACTACTTCAGACCAGGGTCCTTACTCACTACCTCTAACCAGGGTCCTTACTCACTACCTCTAACCAGGGTCCTTACTCACTACCTCTAACCAGGGTCCTTACTCACTACTTCTAACCAGGGTCCTTACTCACTACCTCTAACCAGGGTCCTTACTCACTAATTCTAACCAGGGTCCTTACTCACTACTTCTAACCAGGGTCCTTACTCACTACCTCTAACCAGGGTCCTTACTCACTACCTCTAACCAGGGTCCTTACTCACTACTTCTAACCAGGGTCCTTACTCACTACTTCTAACCAGGGTCCTTACTCACTACCTCCAACCAGGGTCCATACTCACTACTTCTGACCAGGGTCCTTACTCACTACCTCTAACCAGGGTCCTTACTCACTACTTCTAACCAGGGTCCTTACTCACTACTTCTGACCAGGGTCCTTACTCACTACTTCAGACCAGGGTCCTTACTCACTACCTCTAACCAGGGTCCTTACTCACTACCTCTAACCAGGGTCCTTACTCACTACTTCAGACCAGGGTCCTTACTCACTACCTCTAACCAGGGTCCTTACTCACTACTTCTGACCAGGGTCCTTACTCACTACTTCTAACCAGGGTCCTTACTCACTACCTCTAACCAGGGTCCTTACTCACTACTTCTAACCAGGGTCCTTACTCACTACTTCAGACCAGGGTCCTTACTCACTACTTCTAACCAGGGTCCTTACTCACTACTTCTAACCAGGGTCCTTACTCACTACCTCTAACCAGGGTCCTTACTCACTACTTCTGACCAGGGTCCCTACTCACTACTTCAGACCAGGGTCCTTACTCACTACCTCTAACTAGGGTCCTTACTCACTACTTCTAACTAGGGTCCTTACTCACTACTTCTAACCAGGGTCCTTACTCACTACCTCTAACCAGGGTCCTTACTCACTACTTCTAACCAGGGTCCTTACTCACTACTTCAGACCAGGGTCCTTACTCACTACTTCTAACCAGGGTCCTTACTCACTACTTCAGACCAGGGTCCTTACTCACTACCTCTAACCAGGGTCCTTACTCACTACTTCTAACCAGGGTCCTTACTCACTACTTCTAACCAGGGTCCTTACTCACTACCTCTAACCAGGGTCCTTACTCACTACTTCAGACCAGGGTCCTTACTCACTACTTCTGACCAGGGTCCTTACTCACTACTTCAGACCAGGGTCCTTACTCACTACCTCTAACCAGGGTCCTTACTCACTACTTCTAACCAGGGTCTTTACTCACTACTTCTAACCAGGGTCCTTACTCACTACTTCAGACCAGGGTCCTTACTCACTACCTCTAACCAGGGTCCTTACTCACTACTTCTAACTAGGGTCCTTACTCACTACTTCTAACCAGGGTCCTTACTCACTACCTCTAACCAGGGTCCTTACTCACTACTTCTAACCAGGGTCCTTACTCACTACTTCAGACCAGGGTCCTTACTCACTACTTCTAACCAGGGTCCTTACTCACTACTTCAGACCAGGGTCCTTACTCACTAACTCTAACCAGGGTCCTTACTCACTACCTCTAACCAGGGTCCTTACTCACTACTTCTGACCAGGGTCCTTACTCACTAACTCTAACCAGGGTCCTTACTCACTACCTCTAACCAGGGTCCTTACTCACTACTTCTAACCAGGGTCCTTACTCACTACTTCAGACCAGGGTCCTTACTCACTACTTCTGACCAGGGTCCTTACTCACTAACTCTAACCAGGGTCCTTACTCACTACCTCTAACCAGGGTCCTTACTCACTACCTCTGACCAGGGTCCTTACTCACTACCTCTAACCAGGGTCCTTACTCACTACTTCTAACCAGGGTCCTTACTCACTACTTCAGACCAGGGTCCTTACTCACTACTTCTAACCAGGGTCCTTACTCACTACTTCAGACCAGGGTCCTTACTCACTACCTCTAACCAGGGTCCTTACTCACTACTTCTAACCAGGGTCCTTACTCACTACTTCTAACCAGGGTCCTTACTCACTACCTCTAACCAGGGTCCTTACTCACTATTTCAGACCAGGGTCCTTACTCACTACTTCAGACCAGGGTCCTTACTCACTACCTCTAACCAGGGTCCTTACTCACTACTTCTAACCAGGGTCTTTACTCACTACTTCTAACCAGGGTCCTTACTCACTACTTCAGACCAGGGTCCTTACTCACTACTTCTGACCAGGGTCCTTACTCACTACTTCTGACCAGGGTCCTTACTCACTACCTCTAACCAGGGTCCTTACTCACTACTTCTAACCAGGGTCCTTACTCACTACCTCTAACCAGGGTCCATACTCACTACTTCTGACCAGGGTCCTTACTCACTACCTCTAACCAGGGTCCTTACTCACTACTTCTAACCAGGGTCCTTACTCACTACTTCTAACCAGGGTCCTTACTCACTACTTCTGACCAGGGTCCTTACTCACTACTTCTAACCAGGGTCCTTACTCACTACTTCTAACCAGGGTCCTTACTCACTACTTCAGACCAGGGTCTTTACTCACTACTTCAGACCAGGGTCCTTACTCACTACCTCTAACCAGGGTCCTTACTCACTACTTCTAACCAGGGTCCTTACTCACTACTTCTAACCAGGGTCCATACTCACTACTTCTGACCAGGGTCCTTACTCACTACTTCTAACCAGGGTCCTCACTCACTACCTCTAACCAGGGTCCATACTCACTACTTCTGACCAGGGTCCTTACTCACTACCTCTAACCAGGGTCCATACTCACTACTTCTGACCAGGGTCCTTACTCACTACCTCTAACCAGGGTCCTTACTCACTACCTCTAACCAGGGTCCATACTCACTACTTCTGACCAGGGTCCTTACTCACTACTTCTAACCAGGGTCCTTACTCACTACGTCAGACCAGGGTCCATATTCACTACTTCTGACCAGGGTCCTTACTCACTACTTCAGACCAGGGTCCTTACTCACTACCTCTAACCAGGGTCCTTACTCACTACCTCTAACCAGGGTCCTTACTCACTACCTCTAACCAGGGTCCTTACTCACTACTTCAGACCAGGGTCCTTTCTCACTACTTCAGACCAGGGTCCTTACTCACTACTTCAGACCAGGGTCCTTACTCACTACCTCTAACCAGGGTCCTTACTCACTACCTCTAACCAGGGTCCTTACTCACTACTTCTAACCAGGGTCTTTACTCACTACCTCTAACCAGGGTCCTTACTCACTACCTCTAACCAGGGTCCTTACTCACTACCTCTAACCAGGGTCCTTACTCACTACCTCTAACCAGGGTCCTTACTCACTACTTCAGACCAGGGTCCTTACTCACTACCTCTAACCAGGGTCCTTACTCACTACCTCTAACCAGGGTCCTTACTCACTACTTCTGACCAGGGTCCTTACTCACTACTTCAGACCAGGGTCCTTACTCACTACCTCTAACCAGGGTCCTTACTCACTATCTCTAACCAGGGTCCTTACTCACTACCTCTAACCAGGGTCCTTACTCACTACCTCTAACCAGGGTCCTTACTCACTACTTCTGACCAGGGTCCTTACTCACTACCTCTAACCAGGGTCCTTACTCACTACTTCTAACCAGGGTCCTTACTCACTACCTCTAACCAGGGTCCTTACTCACTACCTCTAACCAGGGTCCTTACTCACTACCTCTAACCAGGGTCCTTACTCACTACTTCTAACCAGGGTCCTTACTCACTACCTCTAACCAGGGTCCTTACTCACTACTTCAGACCAGGGTCCTTACTCACTACCTCTAACCAGGGTCCTTACTCACTACCTCTAACCAGGGTCCTTACTCACTACCTCTAACCAGGGTCCTTACTCACTACTTCTAACCAGGGTCCTTACTCACTACCTCTAACCAGGGTCCTTACTCACTAATTCTAACCAGGGTCCTTACTCACTACTTCTAACCAGGGTCCTTACTCACTACCTCTAACCAGGGTCCTTACTCACTACCTCTAACCAGGGTCCTTACTCACTACTTCTAACCAGGGTCCTTACTCACTACTTCTAACCAGGGTCCTTACTCACTACCTCTAACCAGGGTCCATACTCACTACTTCTGACCAGGGTCCTTACTCACTACCTCTAACCAGGGTCCTTACTCACTACTTCTAACCAGGGTCCTTACTCACTACTTCTGACCAGGGTCCTTACTCACTACTTCAGACCAGGGTCCTTACTCACTACCTCTAACCAGGGTCCTTACTCACTACCTCTAACCAGGGTCCTTACTCACTACTTCAGACCAGGGTCCTTACTCACTACCTCTAACCAGGGTCCTTACTCACTACTTCTGACCAGGGTCCTTACTCACTACTTCTAACCAGGGTCCTTACTCACTACTTCTAACCAGGGTCCTTACTCACTACCTCTAACCAGGGTCCTTACTCACTACTTCTGACCAGGGTCCTTACTCACTACTTCAGACCAGGGTCCTTACTCACTACTTCTAACCAGGGTCCTTACTCACTACCTCTAACCAGGGTCCTTACTCACTACTTCTGACCAGGGTCCTTACTCACTACTTCAGACCAGGGTCCTTACTCACTACCTCTAACCAGGGTCCTTACTCACTACTTCTAACTAGGGTCCTTACTCACTACTTCTAACCAGGGTCCTTACTCACTACCTCTAACCAGGGTCCTTACTCACTACTTCTAACCAGGGTCCTTACTCACTACTTCAGACCAGGGTCCTTACTCACTACTTCTAACCAGGGTCCTTACTCACTACTTCAGACCAGGGTCCTTACTCACTACCTCTAACCAGGGTCCTTACTCACTACTTCTAACCAGGGTCCTTACTCACTACTTCTAACCAGGGTCCTTACTCACTACCTCTATCCAGGATCCGTACTCACTACTTCAGACCAGGGTCCTTACTCACTACTTCTGACCAGGGTCCTTACTCACTACTTCAGACCAGGGTCCTTACTCACTACCTCTAACCAGGGTCCTTACTCACTACTTCTAACCAGGGTCTTTACTCACTACTTCTAACCAGGGTCCTTACTCACTACCTCTAACCAGGGTCCTTACTCACTACTTCTAACCAGGGTCCTTACTCACTACCTCTAACCAGGGTCCATACTCACTACTTCTGACCAGGGTCCTTACTCACTACCTCTAACCAGGGTCCTTACTCACTACTTCTAACCAGGGTCCTTACTCACTACTTCTAACCAGGGTCCTTACTCACTACTTCTGACCAGGGTCCTTACTCACTACTTCAGACCCGGGTCCTTACTCACTACCTCTAACCAGGGTCCTTACTCACTACCTCTAACCAGGGTCCTTACTCACTACTTCTAACCAGGGTCCTTACTCACTACTTCTAACCAGGGTCCTTACTCACTACCTCTAACCAGGGTCCATACTCACTACTTCTGACCAGGGTCCTTACTCACTACTTCTAACCAGGGTCCTCACTCACTACCTCTAACCAGGGTCCATACTCACTACTTCTGACCAGGGTCCTTACTCACTACCTCTAACCAGGGTCCATACTCACTACTTCTGACCAGGGTCCTTACTCACTACCTCTAACCAGGGTCCTTACTCACTACCTCTAACCAGGGTCCATACTCACTACTTCTGACCAGGGTCCTTACTCACTACTTCTAACCAGGGTCCTTACTCACTACGTCAGACCAGGGTCCATACTCACTACTTCTGACCAGGGTCCTTACTCACTACTTCAGACCAGGGTCCTTACTCACTACCTCTAACCAGGGTCCTTACTCACTACCTCTAACCAGGGTCCTTACTCACTACCTCTAACCAGGGTCCTTACTCACTACTTCAGACCAGGGTCCTTTCTCACTACTTCAGACCAGGGTCCTTACTCACTACTTCAGACCAGGGTCCTTACTCACTACCTCTAACCAGGGTCCTTACTCACTACCTCTAACCAGGGTCCTTACTCACTACTTCTAACCAGGGTCTTTACTCACTACTTCTGACCAGGGTCCTTACTCACTACCTCTAACCAGGGTCCTTACTCACTACCTCTAACCAGGGTCCTTACTCACTACCTCTAACCAGGGTCCTTACTCACTACCTCTAACCAGGGTCCTTACTCACTACTTCAGACCAGGGTCCTTACTCACTACCTCTAACCAGGGTCCTTACTCACTACCTCTAACCAGGGTCCTTACTCACTACTTCTGACCAGGGTCCTTACTCACTACTTCAGACCAGGGTCCTTACTCACTACCTCTAACCAGGGTCCTTACTCACTATCTCTAACCAGGGTCCTTACTCACTACTTCTGACCAGGGTCCTTACTCACTACCTCTAACCAGGGTCCTTACTCACTACTTCTGACCAGGGTCCTTACTCACTACCTCTAACCAGGGTCCTTACTCACTACCTCTAACCAGGGTCCTTACTCACTACTTCTGACCAGGGTCCTTACTCACTACTTCTGACCAGGGTCCTTACTCACTACCTCTAACCAGGGTCCTTACTCACTACCTCTAACCAGGGTCCTTACTCACTACCTCTAACCAGGGTCCCTACTCACTACTTCAGACCAGGGTCCTTACTCACTACCTCTAACCAGGGTCCTTACTCACTACCTCTAACCAGGGTCCTTACTCACTACTTCAGACCAGGGTCCTTACTCACTACCTCTAACCAGGGTCCTTACTCACTACCTCTAACCAGGGTCCTTACTCACTACTTCTGACCAGGGTCCTTACTCACTACTTCAGACCAGGGTCCTTACTCACTACCTCTAACCAGGGTCCTTACTCACTACCTCTAACCAGGGTCCTTACTCACTACTTCTGACCAGGGTCCTTACTCACTACCTCTAACCAGGGTCCTTACTCACTACTTCTGACCAGGGTCCTTACTCACTACCTCTAACCAGGGTCCTTACTCACTACCTCTAACCAGGGTCCTTACTCACTACTTCTGACCAGGGTCCTTACTCACTACTTCTGACCAGGGTCCTTACTCACTACCTCTAACCAGGGTCCTTACTCACTACCTCTAACCAGGGTCCTTACTCACTACCTCTAACCAGGGTCCCTACTCACTACTTCAGACCAGGGTCCTTACTCACTACCTCTAACCAGGGTCCTTACTCACTACCTCTAACCAGGGTCCTTACTCACTACTTCTGACCAGGGTCCTTACTCACTACTTCAGACCAGGGTCCTTACTCACTACCTCTAACCAGGGTCCTTACTCACTACCTCTAACCAGGGTCCTTACTCACTACCTCTAACCAGGGTCCATACTCACTACTTCAGACCAGGGTCCTTACTCACTACTTCAGACCAGGGTCCTTACTCACTACTTCTAACCAGGGTCCTTACTCACTACGTCAGACCAGGGTCCATACTCACTACTTCTGACCAGGGTCCTTACTCACTACTTCTAACCAGGATCTTTACTCACTACTTCTGACCAGGGTCCTTACTCACTACCTCTAACCAGGGTCCTTACTCACTACCTCTAACCAGGGTCCTTACTCACTACCTCTAACCAGGGTCCTTACTCACTACCTCTAACCAGGGTCCTTACTCACTACTTCAGACCAGGGTCCTTACTCACTACCTCTAACCAGGGTCCTTACTCACTACCTCTAACCAGGGTCCTTACTCACTACTTCTGACCAGGGTCCTTACTCACTACTTCAGACCAGGGTCCTTACTCACTACCTCTAACCAGGGTCCTTACTCACTTCTTCTAACCAGGGTCCTTACTCACTACTTCTGACCAGGGTCCTTACTCACTACCTCTAACCAGGGTCCTTACTCACTACTTCTAACCAGGGTCCTTACTCACTACCTCTAACCAGGGTCCTTACTCACTACTTCTAACCAGGGTCCTTACTCACTACTTCTAACCAGGGTCCTTACTCACTACCTCTAACCAGGGTCCTTACTCACTACCTCTAACCAGGGTCCTTACTCACTACTTCTGACCAGGGTCCTTACTCACTACTTCTAACCAGGGTCCTTACTCACTACCTCTAACCAGGCTCCTTACTCACTACCTCTAACCAGGGTCCTTACTCACTACCTCTAACCAGGGTCCTTACTCACTACTTCAGACCAGGGTCCTTACTCACTACCTCTAACCAGGGTCCTTACTCACTACCTCTAACCAGGGTCCTTACTCACTACTTCTGACCAGGGTCCTTACTCACTACTTCAGACCAGGGTCCTTACTCACTACCTCTAACCAGGGTCCTTACTCACTTCTTCTAACCAGGGTCCTTACTCACTACTTCTGACCAGGGTCCTTACTCACTACCTCTAACCAGGGTCCTTACTCACTACTTCTGACCAGGGTCCTTACTCACTACTTCTAACCAGGGTCCTTACTCACTACCTCTAACCAGGGTCCTTACTCACTACTTCTAACCAGGGTCCTTACTCACTACTTCTAACCAGGGTCCTTACTCACTACTTCTAACCAGGGTCCTTACTCACTATTTCAGACCAGGGTCCTTACTCACTACTTCAGACCAGGGTCCTTACTCACTACTTCAGACCAGGGTCCTTACTCACTACTTCTGACCAGGGTCCTTACTCACTACTTCTAACCAGGGTCCTTACTCACTACCTCTAACCAGGGTCCTTACTCACTACCTCTAACCAGGGTCCTTACTCACTACTTCTGACCAGGGTCCTTACTCACTACCTCTAACCAGGGTCCTTACTCACTACTTCTGACCAGGGTCCTTACTCACTACTTCTAACCAGGGTCCTTACTCACTACCTCTAACCAGGGTCCTTACTCACTACTTCTAACCAGGGTCCTTACTCACTACTTCAGACCAGGGTCCTTACTCACTACCTCTAACCAGGGTCCTTACTCACTACTTCTAACCAGGGTCCTTACTCACTACCTCTAACCAGGGTCCTTACTCACTTCTTCTAACCAGGGTCCTTACTCACTACTTCTGACCAGGGTCCTTACTCACTACCTCTAACCAGGGTCCTTACTCACTACTTCTAACCAGGGTCCTTACTCACTACCTCTAACCAGGGTCCTTACTCACTACTTCTAACCAGGGTCCTTACTCACTACTTCTAACCAGGGTCCTTACTCACTACCTCTAACCAGGGTCCTTACTCACTACCTCTAACCAGGGTCCTTACTCACTACTTCTGACCAGGGTCCTTACTCACTACTTCTAACCAGGGTCCTTACTCACTACCTCTAACCAGGGTCCTTACTCACTACTTCTAACCAGGGTCCTTATTCACTACTTCTAACCAGGGTCCTTACTCACTACTTCTAACCAGGGTCCTTACTCACTATTTCAGACCAGGGTCCTTACTCACTACTTCAGACCAGGGTCCTTACTCACTACTTCAGACCAGGGTCCTTACTCACTACTTCTGACCAGGGTCCTTACTCACTACTTCTAACCAGGGTCCTTACTCACTACTTCAGACCAGGGTCCTTACTCACTACTTCAGACCAGGGTCCTTACTCACTACTTCAGACCAGGGTCCTTACTCACTACTTCTGACCAGGGTCCTTACTCACTACTTCAGACCAGGGTCCTTACTCACTACTTCAGACCAGGGTCCTTACTCACTACTTCAGACAAGGGTCCTTACTCACTAACTCTAACCAGGGTCCTTACTCACTAACTCTAACCAGGGTCCTTACTCACTACCTCTAACCAGGGTCCTTACTCACTACTTCAGACCAGGGTCCTTACTCACTACTTCTGACCAGGGTCCTTACTCACTACTTCAGACCAGGGTCCTTACTCACTACCTCTAACCAAGGTCCTTACTCACTACTTCAGACCAGGGTCCTTACTCACTACTTCTAACCAGGGTCCTTACTCACTACTTCTAACCAGGGTCCTTACTCACTACTTCAGACCAGGGTCCTTACTCACTACTTCAGACCAGGGTCCTTACTCACTACCTCTAACCAGGGTCCTTACTCACTACTTCAGACCAGGGTCCTTACTCACTACCTCTAACCAGGGTCCTTACTCACTACTTCAGACCAGGGTCCTTACTCACTACCTCTAACCAGGGTCCTTACTCACTACTTCAGACCAGGGTCCTTACTCACTACCTCTAACCAGGGTCCTTACTCACTACTTCAGACCAGGGTCCTTACTCAATACTTCTAACCAGGGTCCTTACTCACTACGTCAGACCAGGGTCCTTACTCACTACCTCTAACCAGGGTCCTTACTCACTACCTCTAACCAGGGTCCTTACTCACTACGTCTGACCAGGGTCCTTACTCACTACCTCTAACCAGGGTCCTTACTCACTACTTCTAACCAGGGTCCTTACTCACTACCTCTAACCAGGGTCCTTACTCACTACCTCTAACCAGGGTCCTTACTCACTACTTCTGACCATTGTCCTTACTCACTACTTCAGACCAGGGTCCTTACTCACTAACTCTAACCAGGGTCCTTACTCACTACCTCTAACCAGGGTCCTTACTCACTACCTCTAACCAGGGTCCTTACTCACTACCTCTAACCAGGGTCCTTACTCACTACCTCTAACCAGGGTCCTTACTCACTACCTCTAACCAGGGTCCATACTCACTACTTCAGACCAGGGTCCTTACTCACTACTTCTAACCAGGGTCCTTACTCACTACCTCTAACCAGGGTCCTTACCCACTACTTCAGACCAGGGTCCTTACTCACTACTTCAGACCAGGGTCCTTACTCACTACCTCTAACCAAGGTCCTTACTCACTACTTCAGACCAGGGTCCTTACTCACTACTTCAGACCAGGGTCCTTACTCACTACTTCTAACCAGGGTCCTTACTCACTACTTCTAACCAGGGTCCTTACTCACTACTTCAGACCAGGGTCCTTACTCACTACTTCAGACCAGGGTCCTTACTCACTACTTCAGACCAGGGTCCTTACTCACTACCTCTTACCAGGGTCCTTACTCACTACCTCTAACCAGGGTCCTTACTCACTACTTCTAACCAGGGTCCTTACTCACTACGTCAGACCAGGGTCCTTACTCACTACTTCTAACCAGGGTCCTTACTCACTACCTCTAACCAGGGTCCTTACTCACTACCTCTAACCAGGGTCCTTACTCACTACTTCAGACCAGGGTTCTTACTCACTACTTCTAACCAGGGTCCTTACTCACTACCTCTAACCAGGGTCCTTACTCACTACCTCTAACCAGGGTCCTTACTCACTACTTCTAACCAGGGTCTTTACTCACTACTTCTGACCAGGGTCCTTACTCACTACCTCTAACCAGGGTCCTTACTCACTACCTCTAACCAGGGTCTTTACTCACTACTTCTGACCAGGGTCCTTACTCACTACTTCAGACCAGGGTCCTTACTCACTACCTCTAACCAGGGTCCTTACTCACTACCTCTAACCAGGGTCCTTACTCACTACCTCTAACCAGGGTCCTTACTCACTACTTCTGACCAGGGTCCTTACTCACTACTTCTAACCAGGGTCCTTACTCACTACCTCTAACCAGGGTCCTTACTCACTACTTCTAACCAGGGTCCTTACTCACTACTTCTAACCAGGGTCCTTACTCACTACCTCTAACCAGGGTCCATACTCACTACTTCTGACCAGGGTCCTTACTCACTACCTCTAACCAGGGTCCTTACTCACTACTTCTAACCAGGGTCCTTACTCACTACTTCTGACCAGGGTCCTTACTCACTACCTCTAACCCGGGTACTTACTCACTACCTCTAACCAGGGTCCTTACTCACTACTTCAGACCAGGGTCCTTACTCACTACCTCTAACCAGGGTCCTTACTCACTACCTCTAACCAGGGTCCTTACTCACTACCTCTAACCAGGGTCCTTACTCACTACTTCAGACCAGGGTCCTTACTCACTACTTCTAACCAGGGTCCTTACTCACTACTTCAGACCAGGGTCCTTACTCACTACTTCAGACCAGGGTCCTTACTCACTACCTCTAACCAGGGTCCTTACTCACTACCTCTAACCAGGGTCCTTACTCACTACTTCTGACCATTGTCCTTACTCACTACTTCAGACCAGGGTCCTTACTCACTAACTCTAACCAGGGTCCTTACTCACTACCTCTAACCAGGGTCCTTACTCACTACCTCTAACCAGGGTCCTTACTCACTACCTCTAACCAGGGTCCTTACTCACTACCTCTAACCAGGGTCCTTACTCACTACCTCAAACCAGGGTCCATACTCACTACTTCAGACCAGGGTCCTTACTCACTACTTCTAACCAGGGTCCTTACTCACTACCTCTAACCAGGGTCCTTACCCACTACTTCAGACCAGGGTCCTTACTCACTACCTCTAACCAAGGTCCTTACTCACTACTTCAGACCAGGGTCCTTACTCACTACTTCAGACCAGGGTCCTTACTCACTACCTCTAACCAGGGTCCTTACTCACTACCTCTAACCAGGGTCCTTACTCACTACTTCTAACCAGGGTCCTTACTCACTACGTCAGACCAGGGTCCTTACTCACTACTTCTAACCAGGGTCCTTACTCACTACTTCAGATCAGGGTCCTTACTCACTACCTCTAACCAGAGTCCTTACTCACTACTTCTAACCAGGGTCCTTACTCACTACCTCTAACCAGGGTCCTTACTCACTACCTCTAACCAGGGTCCTTACTCACTACTTCTGACCAGGGTCCTTACTCACTACTTCTAACCAGGGTCCTTACTCACTACTTCTGACCAGGGTCCTTACTCACTACCTCTAACCAGGGTCCTTACTCACTACTTCTAACCAGGGTCCTTACTCACTACTTCTGACCAGGGTCCTTACTCACTACTTCTAACCAGGGTCCTTACTCACTACTTCTAACCAGGGTCCTTACTCACTACCTCTAACCAGGGTCCTTACTCACTACCTCTAACCAGGGTCCTTACTCACTACCTCTAACCAGGGTCCTTACTCACTACCTCTAACCAGCGTCCTTACTCACTACTTCAGACCAGGGTCCTTACTCACTACCTCTAACCAGGGTCCTTACTCACTACCTCTAACCAGGGTCCTTACTCACTACCTCTAACCAGGGTCCTTACTCACTACCTCTAACCAGGGTCCTTACTCACTACTTCTGACCAGGGTCCTTACTCACTACTTCAGACCAGGGTCCTTACTCACTACCTCTAACCAGGGTCCTTACTCACTACTTCAGACCAGGGTCCTTACTCACTACCTCTAACCAGGGTCCTTACTCACTACCTCTAACCAGGGTCCTTACTCACTACCTCTAACCAGGGTCCTTACTCACTACTTCTAACCAGGGTCTTTACTCACTACTTCTGACCAGGGTCCTTACTCACTACCTCTAACCAGGGTCCTTACTCACTACCTCTAACCAGGGTCCTTACTCACTACCTCTAACCAGGGTCCTTACTCACTACCTCTAACCAGGGTCCTTACTCACTACTTCAGACCAGGGTCCTTACTCACTACCTCTAACCAGGGTCCTTACTCACTACCTCTAACCAGGGTCCTTACTCACTACCTCTAACCAGGGTCCTTACTCACTACCTCTAACCAGGGTCCTTACTCACTACTTCTGACCAGGGTCCTTACTCACTACTTCTGACCAGGGTCCTTACTCACTACCTCTAACCAGGGTCCTTACTCACTACCTCTAACCAGGGTCCTTACTCACTACCTCTAACCAGGGTCCTTACTCACTACCTCTAACCAGGGTCCTTACTCACTACTTCTGACCAGGGTCCTTACTCACTACCTCTAACCAGGGTCCATACTCACTACTTCTGACCAGGGTCCTTACTCACTACCTCTAACCAGGGTCCTTACTCACTACCTCTAACCAGGGTCCTTACTCACTACCTCTAACCAGGGTCCTTACTCACTACTTCTAACCAGGGTCCTTACTCACTACTTATAACCAGGGTCTTTACTCACTACTTCTAACCAGGGTCCTTACTCACTACCTCTAACCAGGGTCCTTACTCACTACTTCTAACCAGGGTCCTTACTCACTACTTCTAACCAGGGTCTTTACTCACTACTTCTAACCAGGGTCTTTACTCACTACTTATGACCAGGGTCTTTACTCACTACTTCTAACCAGGGTCCTTACTCACTACTTCTAACCAGGGTCTTTACTCACTACTTCTGACCAGGGTCCTTACTCACTACTTCTGACCAGGGTCCTTACTCACTACCTCTAACCAGGGTCCTTACTCACTACTTCTAACCAGGTTCCTTACTCACTACTTATAACCAGGGTCTTTACTCACTACTTCTAACCAGGGTCCTTACTCACTACTTATAACCAGGGTCTTTACTCACTACCTCTAACCAGGGTCCTTACTCACTACTTCTAACCAGGGTCCTTACTCACTACTTCTAACCAGGGTCTTTACTCACTACTTCTGACCAGGGTCCTTACTCACTACTTCAGACCAGGGTCCTTACTCACTACCTCTAACCAGGGTCCTTACTCACTACTTCTAACCAGGGTCCTTACTCACTACTTCTAACCAGGGTCTTTACTCACTACCTCTAACCAGGGTCCTTACTCACTACTTCTAACCAGGGTCCTTACTCACTACCTCTAACCAGGGTCCTTACTCACTACTTCTAACCAGGGTCCTTACTCACTACTTCTAACCAGGGTCTTTACTCACTACTTCTAACCAGGGTCCTTACTCACTACCTCTAACCAGGGTCCTTACTCACTACTTCAGACCAGGGTCCTTACTCACTACTTCAGACCAGGGTCCTTACTCACTACTTCAGACCAGGGTCCTTACTAACTACCTCTAACCAGGGTCTTTACTCACTACTTCTGACCAGGGTCCTTACTCACTACTTCTAACCAGGGTCCTTACTCACTACTTATAACCAGGGTCTTTACTCACTACTTCTAACCAGGGTCCTTACTCACTACCTCTAACCAGGGTCCTTACTCACTACTTCTAACCAGGGTCCTTACTCACTACTTCTAACCAGGGTCTTTACTCACTACTTCTGACCAGGGTCCTTACTCACTACCTCTAACCAGGGTCCTTACTCACTACTTCAGACCAGGGTCCTTACTCACTACTTCAGACCAGGGTCCTTACTCACTACTTCTAACCAGGGTCCTTACTCACTACTTCTAACCAGGGTCTTTACTCACTACTTCTGACCAGGGTCCTTACTCACTACCTCTAACCAGGGTCCTTACTCACTACTTCAGACCAGGGTCCTTACTCACTACTTCAGACCAGGGTCCTTACTCACTACTTCAGACCAGGGTCCTTACTCACTACTTCTAACCAGGGTCTTTACTCACTACTTCTGACCAGGGTCCTTACTCACTACCTCTAACCAGGGTCCTTACTCACTACTTCAGACCAGGGTCCTTACTCACTACTTCTGACCAGGGTCCTTACTCACTACCTCTAACCAGGGTCCTTACTCACTACTTCAGACCAGGGTCCTTACTCACTACTTCAGACCAGGGTCCTTACTCACTACTTCAGACCAGGGTCCTTACTCACTACTTCAGACCAGGGTCCTTACTCACTACTTCTAACCAGGGTCCTTACTCACTACTTCTAACCAGGGTCTTTACTCACTACTTCTAACCAGGGTCCTTACTCACTACCTCTAACCAGGGTCCTTTCTCACTACTTCTAACCAGGGTCTTTACTCACTACTTCTAACCAGGGTCCTTACTCACTACTTATAACCAGGGTCTTTACTCACTACTTCTAACCAGGGTCCTTACTCACTACCTCTAACCAGGGTCCTTTCTCACTACTTCTAACCAGGGTCTTTACTCACTACTTCTGACCAGGGTCCTTACTCACTACCTCTAACCCGGGTCCTTACTCACTACCTCTAACCAGGGTCCTTACTCACTACTTCAGACCAGGGTCCTTACTCACTACCTCTAACCAGGGTCCTTACTCACTACCTCTAACCAGGGTCCTTACTCACTACCTCTAACCAGGGTCCTTACTCACTACTTCAGACCAGGGTCCTTACTCACTACTTCAGACCAGGGTCCTTACTCACTACTTCTAACCAGGGTCCTTACTCACTACTTCTGACCAGGGTCCTTACTCACTACTTCAGACCAGGGTCCTTACTCACTACTTCAGACCAGGGTCCTTACTCACTACTTCTGACCAGGGTCCTTACTCACTACCTCTAACCAGGGTCCTTACTCACTACTTCAGACCAGGGTCCTTACTCACTACTTCAGACCAGGGTCCTTACTCACTACCTCTAACCAGGGTCCTTACTCACTACTTCAGACCAGGGTCCTTACTCACTACTTCTGACCAGGGTCCTTACTCACTACTTCTAACCAGGGTCCTTACTCACTACTTCAGACCAGGGTCCTTACTCACTACTTCAGACCAGGGTCCTTACTCACTACTTCTGACCAGGGTCCTTACTCACTACCTCTAACCAGGGTCCTTACTCACTACTTCTAACCAGGGTCCTTACTCACTACTTCAGACCAGGGCCCTTACTCACTACTTCTAACCAGGGTCCTTACTCACTACTTCAGACCAGGGTCCTTACTCACTACGTCAGACCAGGGTCCTTACTCACTACCTCTAACCAGGGTCCTTACTCACTACTTCTGACCAGGGTCCATACTCACTACTTCAGACCAGGGTCCTTACTCACTACCTCGAACCAGGGTCCTTACTCACTACTTCAGACCAGGGTCCTTACTCACTACCTCTAACCAGGGTCCTTACTCACTACTTCTAACCAGGGTCCTTACTCACTACTTCAGACCAGGGTCCTTACTCACTACTTCAGACCAGGGTCCTTACTCACTACTTCAGACCAGGGTCCTTACTCACTACTTCAGACCAGGGTCCTTACTCACTACCTCTAACCACGGTCCTTACTCACTACTTCTAACCAGGGTCCTTACTCACTGCTTCTAACCAGGGTCCTTACTCACTACCTCTAACCAGGGTCCTTACTCACTACTTCAGACCAGGGTCCTTACTCACTACTTCTAACCAGGGTCCTTACTCACTACTTCAGACCAGGGTCCTTACTCACTACTTCAGACCAGGGTCCTTACTCACTACTTCTAACCAGGGTCCTTACTCACTACCTCTAACCAGGGTCCTTACTCACTACCTCTAACCAGGGTCCTTACTCACTACCCCTATCCAGGGTCCTTACTCACTACTTCAGACCAGGGTCCTTACTCACTACCTCTAACCAGGGTCCTTACTCACTACCTCTAACCAGGGTCCTTACTCACTACCCCTATCCAGGGTCCTTACTCACTACTTCAGACCAGGGTCTTTACTCACTACTTCTAACCAGGGTCCTTACTCACTACTTCTAACCAGGGTCCTTACTCACTACTTCTAACCAGGGTCCTTACTCACTACTTCAGACCAGGGTCTTTACTCACTACTTCTAACCAGGGTCTTTACTCACTACCCCTAACCAGGGTCCTTACTCACTACTTCTGACCAGGGTCCTTACTCACTACTTCAGACCAGGGTCCTTACTCACTACCTCTAACCAGGGTACTTACTCACTACTTCTGACCAGGGTCCTTACTCACTACTTCAGACCAGGGTCCTTACTCACTACTTCTGACCAGGGTCCTTACTCACTACCTCTAACCAGGGTCCTTACTCACTACTTCAGACCAGGGTCCTTACTCACTACCTCTAACCAGGGTCCTTACTCACTACTTCAGACCAGGGTCCTTACTCACTACTTCAGACCAGGGTCCTTACTCACTACTTCTGACCAGGGTCCTTACTCACTACGTCAGACCAGGGTCCTTACTCACTACTTCAGACCAGGGTCCTTACTCACTACGTCAGACCAGGGTCCTTACTCACTACCTCTAACCAGGGTCCTTACTCACTACTTCAGACCAGGGTCCTTACTCACTACTTCTAACCAGGGTCTTTACTCACTACTTCTGACCAGGGTCCTTACTCACTACTTCAGACCAGGGTCCTTACTCACTACTTCTAACCAGGGTCCTTACTCACTACCTCTAACCAGGGTCCTTACTCACTACTTCAGACCAGGGTCCTTACTCACTACCTCTAACCAGGGTCCTTACTCACTACCTCTAACCAGGGTCCTTACTCACTACTTCTGACCAGGGTCCTTACTCACTACTTCTAACCAGGGTCCTTACTCACTACCTCTAACCAGGGTCCTTACTCACTACTTCAGACCACGGTCTTTACTCACTACCTCTAACCAGGGTCCTTACTCACTACCTCTAACCAGGGTCCTTACTCACTACTTCTGACCAGGGTCCTTACTCACTACTTCTGACCAGGGTCCTTACTCACTACCTCTAACCAGGGTCCTTACTCACTACTTCTAACCAGGGTCCTTACTCACTACTTCTGACCAGGGTCCTTACTCACTACCTCTAACCAGGGTCCTTACTCACTACTTCTAACCAGGGTCCTTACTCACTACTTCTAACCAGGGTCCTTACTCACTACCTCTAACCAGGGTCCTTACTCACTACCTCTAACCAGGGTCCTTACTCACTACTTCTAACCAGGGTCCTTACTCACTACTTCAGACCAGGGTCCTTACTCACTACTTCAGACCAGGGTCCTTACTCACTACTTCTAACCAGGGTCCTTACTCACTACTTCTGACCAGGGTCCTTACTCACTACCTCTAACCAGGGTCCTTACTCACTACTTCTAACCAGGGTCCTTACTCACTACTTCTGACCAGGGTCCTTACTCACTACTTCTAACCAGGGTCCTTACTCACTACCTCTAACCAGGGTCCTTACTCACTACTTCAGACCAGGGTCCTTACTCACTACCTCTAACCAGGGTCCTTACTCACTACCTCTAACCAGGGTCCTTACTCACTACTTCTGACCAGGGTCCTTACTCACTACTTCTAACCAGGGTCCTTACTCACTACCTCTAACCAGGGTCCTTACTCACTACTTCAGACCACGGTCTTTACTCACTACCTCTAACCAGGGTCCTTACTCACTACCTCTAACCAGGGTCCTTACTCACTACCCCTAACCAGGGTCCTTACTCACTACTTCTGACCAGGGTCCTTACTCACTACTTCTGACCAGGGTCCTTACTCACTACCTCTAACCAGGGTCCTTACTCACTACTTCTGACCAGGGTCCTTACTCACTACCTCTAACCAGGGTCCTTACTCACTACTTCTGACCAGGGTCCTTACTCACTACCTCTAACCAGGGTCCTTACTCACTACTTCTGACCAGGGTCCTTACTCACTACCTCTAACCAGGGTCCTTACTCACTACCTCTAACCAGGGTCCTTACTCACTACCTCTAACCAGGGTCCTTACTCACTACTTCTGACCAGGGTCCTTACTCACTACTTCTAACCAGGGTCCTTACTCACTACCTCTAACCAGGGTCCTTACTCACTACCTCTAACCAGGGTCCTTACTCACTACTTCTGACCATTGTCCTTACTCACTACTTCAGACCAGGGTCCTTACTCACTAACTCTAACCAGGGTCCTTACTCACTACCTCTAACCAGGGTCCTTACTCACTACCTCTAACCAGGGTCCTTACTCACTACCTCTAACCAGGGTCCTTACTCACTACCTCTAACCAGGGTCCATACTCACTACTTCAGACCAGGGTCCTTACTCACTACTTCTAACCAGGGTCCTTACTCACTACCTCTAACCAGGGTCCTTACCCACTACTTCAGACCAGGGTCCTTACTCACTACCTCTAACCAAGGTCCTTACTCACTACTTCAGACCAGGGTCCTTACTCACTACTTCAGACCAGGGTCCTTACTCACTACCTCTAACCAGGGTCCTTACTCACTACCTCTAACCAGGGTCCTTACTCACTACTTCTAACCAGGGTCCTTACTCACTACGTCAGACCAGGGTCCTTACTCACTACTTCTAACCAGGGTCCTTACTCACTACTTCAGATCAGGGTCCTTACTCACTACCTCTAACCAGAGTCCTTACTCACTACTTCTAACCAGGGTCCTTACTCACTACCTCTAACCAGGGTCCTTACTCACTACCTCTAACCAGGGTCCTTACTCACTACTTCTGACCAGGGTCCTTACTCACTACTTCTAACCAGGGTCCTTACTCACTACTTCTGACCAGGGTCCTTACTCACTACCTCTAACCAGGGTCCTTACTCACTACTTCTAACCAGGGTCCTTACTCACTACTTCTGACCAGGGTCCTTACTCACTACTTCTAACCAGGGTCCTTACTCACTACTTCTAACCAGGGTCCTTACTCACTACCTCTAACCAGGGTCCTTACTCACTACCTCTAACCAGGGTCCTTACTCACTACCTCTAACCAGGGTCCTTACTCACTACCTCTAACCAGCGTCCTTACTCACTACTTCAGACCAGGGTCCTTACTCACTACCTCTAACCAGGGTCCTTACTCACTACCTCTAACCAGGGTCCTTACTCACTACCTCTAACCAGGGTCCTTACTCACTACCTCTAACCAGGGTCCTTACTCACTACTTCTGACCAGGGTCCTTACTCACTACTTCAGACCAGGGTCCTTACTCACTACCTCTAACCAGGGTCCTTACTCACTACTTCAGACCAGGGTCCTTACTCACTACCTCTAACCAGGGTCCTTACTCACTACCTCTAACCAGGGTCCTTACTCACTACCTCTAACCAGGGTCCTTACTCACTACTTCTAACCAGGGTCTTTACTCACTACTTCTGACCAGGGTCCTTACTCACTACCTCTAACCAGGGTCCTTACTCACTACCTCTAACCAGGGTCCTTACTCACTACTTCTGACCAGGGTCCTTACTCACTACCTCTAACCAGGGTCCTTACTCACTACTTCAGACCAGGGTCCTTACTCACTACCTCTAACCAGGGTCCTTACTCACTACCTCTAACCAGGGTCCTTACTCACTACCTCTAACCAGGGTCCTTACTCACTACCTCTAACCAGGGTCCTTACTCACTACTTCTGACCAGGGTCCTTACTCACTACTTCAGACCAGGGTCCTTACTCACTACCTCTAACCAGGGTCCTTACTCACTACCTCTAACCAGGGTCCTTACTCACTACCTCTAACCAGGGTCCTTACTCACTACCTCTAACTAGGGTCCTTACTCACTACTTCTGACCAGGGTCCTTACTCACTACCTCTAACCAGGGTCCATACTCACTACTTCTGACCAGGGTCCTTACTCACTACCTCTAACCAGGGTCCTTACTCACTACCTCTAACCAGGGTCCTTACTCACTACCTCTAACCAGGGTCCTTACTCACTACTTCTAACCAGGGTCCTTACTCACTACTTATAACCAGGGTCTTTACTCACTACTTCTAACCAGGGTCCTTACTCACTACCTCTAACCAGGGTCCTTACTCACTACTTCTAACCAGGGTCCTTACTCACTACTTCTAACCAGGGTCTTTACTCACTACTTCTAACCAGGGTCTTTACTCACTACTTATGACCAGGGTCTTTACTCACTACTTCTAACCAGGGTCCTTACTCACTACTTCTAACCAGGGTCTTTACTCACTACTTCTGACCAGGGTCCTTACTCACTACTTCTGACCAGGGTCCTTACTCACTACCTCTAACCAGGGTCCTTACTCACTACTTCTAACCAGGTTCCTTACTCACTACTTATAACCAGGGTCTTTACTCACTACTTCTAACCAGGGTCCTTACTCACTACTTATAACCAGGGTCTTTACTCACTACCTCTAACCAGGGTCCTTACTCACTACTTCTAACCAGGGTCCTTACTCACTACTTCTAACCAGGGTCTTTACTCACTACTTCTGACCAGGGTCCTTACTCACTACTTCAGACCAGGGTCCTTACTCACTACCTCTAACCAGGGTCCTTACTCACTACTTCTAACCAGGGTCCTTACTCACTACTTCTAACCAGGGTCTTTACTCACTACCTCTAACCAGGGTCCTTACTCACTACTTCTAACCAGGGTCCTTACTCACTACCTCTAACCAGGGTCCTTACTCACTACTTCTAACCAGGGTCCTTACTCACTACTTCTAACCAGGGTCCTTACTCACTACCTCTAACCAGGGTCCTTACTCACTACTTCTAACCAGGGTCCTTACTCACTACTTCTAACCAGGGTCTTTACTCACTACTTCTAACCAGGGTCCTTACTCACTACCTCTAACCAGGGTCCTTACTCACTACTTCAGACCAGGGTCCTTACTCACTACTTCAGACCAGGGTCCTTACTCACTACTTCAGACCAGGGTCCTTACTAACTACCTCTAACCAGGGTCTTTACTCACTACTTCTGAACAGGGTCCTTACTCACTACTTCTAACCAGGGTCCTTACTCACTACTTATAACCAGGGTCTTTACTCACTACTTCTAACCAGGGTCCTTACTCACTACCTCTAACCAGGGTCCTTACTCACTACTTCTAACCAGGGTCCTTACTCACTACTTCTAACCAGGGTCTTTACTCACTACTTCTGACCAGGGTCCTTACTCACTACCTCTAACCAGGGTCCTTACTCACTACTTCAGACCAGGGTCCTTACTCACTACTTCAGACCAGGGTCCTTACTCACTACTTCTAACCAGGGTCCTTACTCACTACTTCTAACCAGGGTCTTTACTCACTACTTCTGACCAGGGTCCTTACTCACTACCTCTAACCAGGGTCCTTACTCACTACTTCAGACCAGGGTCCTTACTCACTACTTCAGACCAGGGTCCTTACTCACTACTTCAGACCAGGGTCCTTACTCACTACTTCTAACCAGGGTCTTTACTCACTACTTCTGACCAGGGTCCTTACTCACTACCTCTAACCAGGGTCCTTACTCACTACTTCAGACCAGGGTCCTTACTCACTACTTCTGACCAGGGTCCTTACTCACTACCTCTAACCAGGGTCCTTACTCACTACTTCAGACCAGGGTCCTTACTCACTACTTCAGACCAGGGTCCTTACTCACTACTTCAGACCAGGGTCCTTACTCACTACTTCAGACCAGGGTCCTTACTCACTACTTCTAACCAGGGTCCTTACTCACTACTTCTAACCAGGGTCTTTACTCACTACTTCTAACCAGGGTCCTTACTCACTACCTCTAACCAGGGTCCTTTCTCACTACTTCTAACCAGGGTCTTTACTCACTACTTCTAACCAGGGTCCTTACTCACTACTTATAACCAGGGTCTTTACTCACTACTTCTAACCAGGGTCCTTACTCACTACCTCTAACCAGGGTCCTTTCTCACTACTTCTAACCAGGGTCTTTACTCACTACTTCTGACCAGGGTCCTTACTCACTACCTCTAACCCGGGTCCTTACTCACTACCTCTAACCAGGGTCCTTACTCACTACTTCAGACCAGGGTCCTTACTCACTACCTCTAACCAGGGTCCTTACTCACTACCTCTAACCAGGGTCCTTACTCACTACCTCTAACCAGGGTCCTTACTCACTACTTCAGACCAGGGTCCTTACTCACTACTTCAGACCAGGGTCCTTACTCACTACTTCTAACCAGGGTCCTTACTCACTACTTCTGACCAGGGTCCTTACTCACTACTTCAGACCAGGGTCCTTACTCACTACTTCAGACCAGGGTCCTTACTCACTACTTCTGACCAGGGTCCTTACTCACTACCTCTAACCAGGGTCCTTACTCACTACTTCAGACCAGGGTCCTTACTCACTACTTCTAACCAGGGTCCTTACTCACTACTTCAGACCAGGGTCCTTACTCACTACCTCTAACCAGGGTCCTTACTCACTACTTCAGACCAGGGTCCTTACTCACTACTTCTGACCAGGGTCCTTACTCACTACTTCTAACCAGGGTCCTTACTCACTACTTCAGACCAGGGTCCTTACTCACTACTTCAGACCAGGGTCCTTACTCACTACTTCTGACCAGGGTCCTTACTCACTACCTCTAACCAGGGTCCTTACTCACTACTTCTAACCAGGGTCCTTACTCACTACTTCAGACCAGGGCCCTTACTCACTACTTCTAACCAGGGTCCTTACTCACTACTTCAGACCAGGGTCCTTACTCACTACTTCAGACCAGGGTCCTTACTCACTACCTCTAACCAGGGTCCTTACTCACTACTTCTGACCAGGGTCCATACTCACTACTTCAGACCAGGGTCCTTACTCACTACCTCGAACCAGGGTCCTTACTCACTACTTCAGACCAGGGTCCTTACTCACTACCTCTAACCAGGGTCCTTACTCACTACTTCTAACCAGGGTCCTTACTCACTACTTCAGACCAGGGTCCTTACTCACTACTTCAGACCAGGGTCCTTACTCACTACTTCAGACCAGGGTCCTTACTCACTACTTCAGACCAGGGTCCTTACTCACTACCTCTAACCACGGTCCTTACTCACTACTTCTAACCAGGGTCCTTACTCACTGCTTCTAACCAGGGTCCTTACTCACTACCTCTAACCAGGGTCCTTACTCACTACTTCAGACCAGGGTCCTTACTCACTACTTCTAACCAGGGTCCTTACTCACTACTTCAGACCAGGGTCCTTACTCACTACTTCAGACCAGGGTCCTTACTCACTACTTCTAACCAGGGTCCTTACTCACTACCTCTAACCAGGGTCCTTACTCACTACCTCTAACCAGGGTCCTTACTCACTACCCCTATCCAGGGTCCTTACTCACTACTTCAGACCAGGGTCCTTACTCACTACCTCTAACCAGGGTCCTTACTCACTACCTCTAACCAGGGTCCTTACTCACTACCCCTATCCAGGGTCCTTACTCACTACTTCAGACCAGGGTCTTTACTCACTACTTCTAACCAGGGTCCTTACTCACTACTTCTAACCAGGGTCCTTACTCACTACTTCTAACCAGGGTCCTTACTCACTACTTCAGACCAGGGTCTTTACTCACTACTTCTAACCAGGGTCTTTACTCACTACCCCTAACCAGGGTCCTTACTCACTACTTCTGACCAGGGTCCTTACTCACTACTTCAGACCAGGGTCCTTACTCACTACCTCTAACCAGGGTACTTACTCACTACTTCTGACCAGGGTCCTTACTCACTACTTCAGACCAGGGTCCTTACTCACTACTTCTGACCAGGGTCCTTACTCACTACCTCTAACCAGGGTCCTTACTCACTACTTCCGACCAGGGTCCTTACTCACTACCTCTAACCAGGGTCCTTACTCACTACTTCAGACCAGGGTCCTTACTCACTACTTCAGACCAGGGTCCTTACTCACTACTTCTGACCAGGGTCCTTACTCACTACGTCAGACCAGGGTCCTTACTCACTACTTCAGACCAGGGTCCTTACTCACTACGTCAGACCAGGGTCCTTACTCACTACCTCTAACCAGGGTCCTTACTCACTACCTCTAACCAGGGTCCTTACTCACTACTTCTGACCAGGGTCCTTACTCACTACTTCTGACCAGGGTCCTTACTCACTACCTCTAACCAGGGTCCTTACTCACTACTTCTAACCAGGGTCCTTACTCACTACTTCTGACCAGGGTCCTTACTCACTACCTCTAACCAGGGTCCTTACTCACTACTTCTAACCAGGGTCCTTACTCACTACTTCTAACCAGGGTCCTTACTCACTACCTCTAACCAGGGTCCTTACTCACTACCTCTAACCAGGGTCCTTACTCACTACTTCTAACCAGGGTCCTTACTCACTACTTCAGACCAGGGTCCTTACTCACTACTTCAGACCAGGGTCCTTACTCACTACTTCTAACCAGGGTCCTTACTCACTACTTCTGACCAGGGTCCTTACTCACTACCTCTAACCAGGGTCCTTACTCACTACTTCTAACCAGGGTCCTTACTCACTACTTCTGACCAGGGTCCTTACTCACTACTTCTAACCAGGGTCCTTACTCACTACCTCTAACCAGGGTCCTTACTCACTACTTCAGACCAGGGTCCTTACTCACTACCTCTAACCAGGGTCCTTACTCACTACCTCTAACCAGGGTCCTTACTCACTACTTCTGACCAGGGTCCTTACTCACTACTTCTAACCAGGGTCCTTACTCACTACCTCTAACCAGGGTCCTTACTCACTACTTCAGACCACGGTCTTTACTCACTACCTCTAACCAGGGTCCTTACTCACTACCTCTAACCAGGGTCCTTACTCACTACCCCTAACCAGGGTCCTTACTCACTACTTCTGACCAGGGTCCTTACTCACTACTTCTGACCAGGGTCCTTACTCACTACCTCTAACCAGGGTCCTTACTCACTACTTCTGACCAGGGTCCTTACTCACTACCTCTAACCAGGGTCCTTACTCACTACTTCTGACCAGGGTCCTTACTCACTACCTCTAACCAGGGTCCTTACTCACTACTTCTGACCAGGGTCCTTACTCACTACCTCTAACCAGGGTCCTTACTCACTACCTCTAACCAGGGTCCTTACTCACTACCTCTAACCAGGGTCCTTACTCACTACTTCTGACCAGGGTCCTTACTCACTACTTCTAACCAGGGTCCTTACTCACTACCTCTAACCAGGGTCCTTACTCACTACTTCTAACCAGGGTCCTTACTCACTTCTTCTAACCAGGGTCCTTACTCACTACTTCTGACCAGGTTCCTTACTCACTACCTCTAACCAGGGTCCTTACTCACTACTTCTAACCAGGGTCCTTACTCACTACTTCTGACCAGGGTCCTTACTCACTACCTCTAACCAGGGTCCTTACTCACTACTTCTGACCAGGGTCCTTACTCACTACCTCTAACCAGGGTCCTTACTCACTACCTCTAACCAGGGTCCTTACTCACTACCTCTAACCAGGGTCCTTACTCACTACTTCTAACCAGGGTCCTTACTCACTACTTCTAACCAGGGTCCTTACTCACTACTTCAGACCAGGGTCCTTACTCACTACTTCAGACCAGGGTCCTTACTCACTACTTCTAACCAGGGTCCTTACTCACTACTTCTAACCAGGGTCCTTACTCACTACTTCTAACCAGGGTCCTTACTCACTACTTCAGACCAGGGTCCTTACTCACTACTTCTAACCAGGGTCCTTACTCACTACTTCTAACCAGGGTCCTTACTCACTACTTCAGACCAGGGTCCTTACTCACTACCTCTAACCAGGGTCCTTACTCACTACTTCTAACCAGGGTCCTTACTCACTACCTCTAACCAGGGTCCTTACTCACTACTTCTGACCAGGGTCCTTACTCACTACCTCTAACCAGGGTCCTTACTCACTACCTCTAACCAGGGTCCTTACTCACTACCTCTAACCAGGGTCCTTACTCACTACTTCTGACCAGGGTCCTTACTCACTACTTCTAACCAGGGTCCTTACTCACTACTTCTAACCAGGGTCCTTACTCACTACCTCTAACCAGGGTCCTTACTCACTACTTCTGACCAGGGTCCTTACTCACTACTTCTAACCAGGGTCCTTACTCACAACTTCTAACCAGGGTCCTTACTCACTACTTCAGACCAGGGTCCTTACTCACTACTTCAGACCAGGGTCCTTACTCACTACTTCTAACCAGGGTCCTTACTCACTACTTCTGACCAGGGTCCTTACTCACTACTTCAGACCAGGGTCCTTACTCACTACTTCAGACCAGGGTCCTTACTCACTACTTCTAACCAGGGTCCTTACTCACTACTTCTAACCAGGGTCCTTACTCACTACTTCTAACCAGGGTCCTTACTCACTACTTCAGACCAGGGTCCTTACTCACTACTTCTAACCAGGGTCCTTACTCACTACTTCTAACCAGGGTCCTTACTCACTACTTCAGACCAGGGTCCTAACTCACTACTTCAGACCAGGGTCCTTACTCACTACTTCTAACCAGGGTCCTTACTCACTACTTCTGACCAGGGTCCTTACTCACTACTTCAGACCAGGGTCCTTACTCACTACTTCAGACCAGGGTCCTTACTCACTACTTCTAACCAGGGTCCTTACTCACTACCTCTAACCAGGGTCCTTACTCACTACCTCTAACCAGGGTCCTTACTCACTACCTCTAACCAGGGTCCTTACTCACTACTTCTGACCAGGGTCCTTACTCACTACTTCTAACCAGGGTCCTTACTCACTACTTCTAACCAGGGTCCTTACTCACTACCTCTAACCAGGGTCCTTACTCACTACTTCTGACCAGGGTCCTTACTCACTACTTCTAACCAGGGTCCTTACTCACTACTTCTAACCAGGGTCCTTACTCACTACTTCAGACCAGGGTCCTTACTCACTACTTCAGACCAGGGTCCTTACTCACTACTTCTAACCAGGGTCCTTACTCACTACTTCTGACCAGGGTCCTTACTCACTACTTCAGACCAGGGTCCTTACTCACTACTTCAGACCAGGGTCCTTACTCACTACTTCTAACCAGGGTCCTTACTCACTACTTCTAACCAGGGTCCTTACTCACTACTTCTAACCAGGGTCCTTACTCACTACTTCAGACCAGGGTCCTTACTCACTACTTCTAACCAGGGTCCTTACTCACTACTTCTAACCAGGGTCCTTACTCACTACTTCAGACCAGGGTCCTAACTCACTACTTCAGACCAGGGTCCTTACTCACTACTTCTAACCAGGGTCCTTACTCACTACTTCTGACCAGGGTCCTTACTCACTACTTCAGACCAGGGTCCTTACTCACTACTTCAGACCAGGGTCCTTACTCACTACTTCTAACCAGGGTCCTTACTCACTACTTCTAACCAGGGTCCTTACTCACTACTTCAGACCAGGGTCCTTACTCACTACCTCTAACCAGGGTCCTTACTCACTACTTCTAACCAGGGTCCTTACTCACTACTTCTGACCAGGGTCCTTACTCACTACCTCTAACCAGGGTCCTTACTCACTACTTCTGACCAGGGTCCTTACTCACTACCTCTAACCAGGGTCCTTACTCACTACCTCTAACCAGGGTCCTTACTCACTACCTCTAACCAGGGTCCTTACTCACTACTTCTGACCAGGGTCCTTACTCACTACTTCTAACCAGGGTCCTTACTCACTACTTCTAACCAGGGTCCTTACTCACTACCTCTAACCAGGGTCCTTACTCACTACTTCTGACCAGGGTCCTTACTCACTACTTCTAACCAGGGTCCTTACTCACTACTTCTAACCAGGGTCCTTACTCACTACTTCAGACCAGGGTCCTTACTCACTACTTCAGACCAGGGTCCTTACTCACTACTTCTAACCAGGGTCCTTACTCACTACTTCTGACCAGGGTCCTTACTCACTACTTCAGACCAGGGTCCTTACTCACTACTTCAGACCAGGGTCCTTACTCACTACTTCTAACCAGGGTCCTTACTCACTACTTCTAACCAGGGTCCTTACTCACTACTTCTAACCAGGGTCCTTACTCACTACTTCAGACCAGGGTCCTTACTCACTACTTCTAACCAGGGTCCTTACTCACTACTTCTAACCAGGGTCCTTACTCACTACTTCAGACCAGGGTCCTTACTCACTACTTCAGACCAGGGTCCTTACTCACTACTTCTAACCAGGGTCCTTACGCACTACTTCTGACCAGGGTCCTTACTCACTACTTCAGACCAGGGTCCTTACTCACTACTTCAGACCAGGGTCCTTACTCACTACTTCTAACCAGGGTCCTTACTCACTACTTCTAACCAGGGTCCTTACTCACTACTTCTAACCAGGGTCCTTACTCACTACTTCAGACCAGGGTCCTTACTCACTACTTCTAACCAGGGTCCTTACTCACTACTTCTAACCAGGGTCCTTACTCACTACTTCAGACCAGGGTCCTTACTCACTACTTCAGACCAGGGTCCTTACTCACTACTTCTAACCAGGGTCCTTACTCACTACTTCTAACCAGGGTCCTTACTCACTACTTCAGACCAGGGTCCTTACTCACTACCTCAAACCAGGGTCCTTACTCACTACTTCTGACCAGGGTCCTTACTCACTACCCATAAGGCTCTGGTCAGACATCTAGTCAGTTTCCTATTAGTGTTCCATTGGCTCAACAGAGCAGTCTTAAAAAACATTCCCTTGATTAAACCAACTACCAACAAGGCAGGCAGCTTTCTCCACGTTGTTGCTGACTCCCTGCTAGGACACACCCTGAGTCCCGGGCTGAGGCCGGGTAGGCAGGCAGCTTTCTCCATGTTGCTGCTGACTCCCTGCTAGGACACACCCTGAGTCCCGGGCTGCGGCCGAGTAGGCAGGCAGCTTTCTCCATGTTGCTGCTGACTCCCTGCTAGGACACACCCTGAGTCCCGGGCTGAGGCCGAGTAGGCAGGCAGCTTTCTCCACATTGTTGCTGACTCCCTGCTAGGACACACCCTGAGTCCCGGGCTGAGGCCGGGTAGGCAGGCAGCTTTCTCCACGTTGTTGCTGACTCCCTGCTAGGACACACCCTGAGTCCCGGGCTGAGGCCGGGTAGGCAGGCAGCTTTCTCCACGTTGTTGCTGACTCCCTGCTAGGACACACCCTGAGTCCCGGGCTGAGGCCGGGTAGGCAGGCAGCTATCTATTTCCATTCTGCCTCCTAAATCATCCAAATGGATCCATGTAGCAAATGGTCACATCTCCACCTCACTGGCTAACTTCATCAGAGCTGTCACATGAACCAACTGTTTTTCTCTCTCTCCCCCACTCCTCTCTTTCTCTCCCCCACTCCTCTCTCTCTCCCCCCCCTCTCTCTCTCCCCCCCTCCTCTCTCTCTCTCTCTATCTCTCTCCCCCACTCCTCTCTCTAACTCCCCACTCCTCTCTCTCTCTCCCCCCCACTCCTCTCTTTCTCTCCCCCACTTCTCTCTCTCTTCCCCCCTCCTCTCTCTCTCTCCCCCACTCCTCTCTCTAACTCCCCCACTCCTCTCTCTCTAACTCCCCCACTCCTCTCTCTAACTCCCCCACTCCTCTAACTCCCCTCCCCCTCTCTCCCCCACCCCTCCCCCTCTCTCCCCAACTCCTCTCCCTCTCTCCCCAACTCCTCCCTCTCTCTCTCCCCCCTCTTCTCCTCTCTCTCTCTCTCTTTATCTCCCTCTCTCTCTGTGTCCCCCACTACGTCCCTCAGGGGTTTGCCCTTGAAGATCGTCTAGCTGTGGTGTGTAGACGAGAGCATTTCATAGGGCTAGTGTCAGCACTAAGTCAACTAATCACCAGAGACAGCTATTCATGTGATTTAGTCCCGGATCACTGGGCCACCCTGTCTGGTATATTTGGAAACTTTAATCATTATTATGTATTATTAAATAGCTGCCATGGCTCACGAGGAGTGACGTCTTTCACAACACGGTATTCCCCAGACTTTGTGAAGCCTAAATTGGATTGTAACATAAACACCTTTTTATGGATAGCTCACAATGTTGATATTGGAAGTTGAGGGGCTTGTACTGTAGCTACGTAAATAGTATTTTCTATGGAAAGTTGGATGACATGACATTGTGTATTATTATTTTTTTAATCCCAATGAAAGGCAGCTACTAGGCTTAGTAAAGTATTTGTGAAATCAACAGAAATACCCCATAGATCTAAATTAGACACAGGGTTGACCCTGACCCGCAATACCTTAGACACAGGGTTGACCCTGACCCCCAATACCTTAGACACAGGGTTGACCCTGACCCCCAATAAATTAGACACAGGGTTGACCCTGACCCCCAATACCTTAGACACAGGGTTGACCCTGACCCCCAATAAATTAGACACAGGGTTGACCCTGACCCCCAATAAATTAGACACAGGGTTGACCCTGACCCCCAATAAATTAGACACAGGGTTGACCCTGACCCCCAATACCTTAGACACAGGGTTGACCCTGACCCCCAATACCTTAGACACAGGGTTGACCCTGACCCCCAATAAATTAGACACAGGGTTGACCCTGACCCCCAATACCTTAGACACAGGGTTGACCCTGACCCCCAATAAATTAGACACAGGGTTGACCCTGACCCCCAATAAATTAGACACAGGGTTGACCCTGACCCCCAATACCTTAGACACAGGGTTGACCCTGACCCCCAATACCTTAGACACAGGGTTGACCCTGACCCCCAATACCTTAGACACAGGGTTGACCCTGACCCCCAATACCTTAGACACAGGGTTGACCCTGACCCCCAATAAATTAGACACAGGGTTGACCCTGACCCCCAATACCTTAGACACAGGGTTGACCATGACCCCCAATAAATTAGAAACAGGGTTGACCCTGACCCCCAATAAATTAGACACAGGGTTGACGCTGACCCCCAATAAATTAGACACAGGGTTGACCCTGACCCCCAATAAATTAGACACAGGGTTGACCCTGACCCCCAATACCTTAGACATAGGGTTGACGCTGACCCCCAATAAATTAGACACAGGGTTGACCCTGACCCCCAATAAATTAGACACAGGGTTGACCCTGACCCCCAATACCTTAGACACAGGGTTGACCCTGACCCCCAATACCTTAGACACAGGGTTGACCCTGACCCCCAATACCTTAGACACAGGGTTGACCCTGACCCCCAAAGAATTTGACACAGGGTTGACCCTGACCCCCAATACCTTAGACACAGGGTTGACCCTGACCCCCAATACCTTAGACACAGGGTTGACCCTGACCCCCAATACCTTAGACACAGGGTTGACCCTGACCCCCAAAGAATTTGACACAGGGTTGACCCTGACCCCCAATACCTTAGACACAGGGTTGACCCTGACCCCCAATACCTTAGACACAGGGTTGACCCTGACCCCCAATACCTTAGACACAAGGTTGACCCTGACCCCCAATACCTTAGACACATGGTTGACCCTGACCCCCAATACCTTAGACACAGGGTTGACCCTGACCCCCAAAGAATTTGACACAGGGTTAAATGTCATAAATAAGGAGCATGAGACAAGTGATGCGCGGCATCAAATGTCCCGTCAAAAACAGACTTATAACTATAGCCAGCTGTATACACTACCGTTCAAATGTTTGGAAGAAATGTTCTTGTTTTGGAAAATAGTACCCACAAAACACCAGTCTCAACATCAACAGTGAAGAGGCGACCACGTTATGCTGGCCTTCTAGGAAGAGTTCCTCTGTCCAGTGTCTGTTCTTTTGCCAATCTTAATCTTTTATTTTTATTGGCCAGTCTGAGATATGGGTTTTTCTTTGCAACTCTGCCTAGAAGGTCAGCATCCCGGAGACGGATCTTCATTGTTGACGTTGAGACTGGTGTTTTGCGGGTACTATTTAAGGAAGCTGCCAGTTGAGTACTTGTGAGGCGTCTGTTTCTCAAACGAGACACTAATGTACTTGTCCTCTTGCTCAGTTGTGCACCGGGGCCTCCCACTCCTCTTTCTATTCTGGTTAGAGCCATTTCGTGCTGTTCTGTGAAGGGAATAGTACACAGCGTTGTACGAGATCTTCAGTTTCTTGGCAATTTCTCGCATGGAATAGCCTTAATTTCTCAGAACAAGAATAGACTGACGAGTTTCAGAAGAAAGATCTTTGTTTCTGGCCATTTTGAGCCTGTAATCGAACCCACAAATGCTGATGCTCCAGATACTCAACTAGTCTAAAGAAGGCTAGTTTTATTGCTTCTTTAATAACAGTTTTCAGCTGTGCTAACATAATTGCAAAAGGGTTTTCTAATGATCAATTAGCCTTTTAAAATGATAAACTTGGATTAGCTAACACAACGTGCCATTGGAACACAGGAGTGATGGTTGCTGATAATTGGCCTCTGTACGCCTATGTAGATATTCCATTAAAAATCTGCCGTTTCCAGCCACAATGGTCATTTACAACATTAACAATGTCTACACTGTGTTTCTGATCAATTTGATGTTATTTTAATGGACAAGAAATGTGCTTTTCTTTCAACAACAAGGACATTTCTAAGTGACCCCAAACTGTTGAACGGTACTGTAACTATAGTCAGATCTATAACTATAATCAGATCAGATCTATAACTATAATCAGATCAGATCTATAACTATAGTCAGATCAGATCTATAACTATAGTCAGATCAGATCTATAACTATAGTCAGATCAGATCTATAACTATAGTCAGATCAGATCTATAACTATAGTCAGATCAGATCTATAACTATAGTCAGATCAGATCTATAACTATAGTCAGATCAGATCTATAACTATAGTCAGATCAGATCTATAACTATAGTCAGATCAGATCTATAACTATAGTCAGATCAGATCTATAACTATAATCAGTCAGATCAGATCTATAACTATAATCAGATCAGATTTATAACTCTAGTCAGATCAGATTTATAACTACAGTCAGATCAGCTCTATAACTATAGTCAGATCAGATCTATAACTATAATCAGTCAGATCAGATCTAAACTATAATCAGATCAGATCTATAACTATATTCAGATCAGATTTATAGTCAGATCAGCTCTATAACTATAGTCAGATCAGATCTATAACTATAATCAGATCAGATTTAGAGTCAGATCAGATTTATAACTACAGTCAGATCAGATCTATAACTACAGTCAGATCAGATCTATAACTATAGTCAGATCAGATTTATAACTACAATCAGATCAGATTTATAACTACAATCAGATCAGATTCATAACTACAATCAGATCAGATTTATAACTACAGTCAGATCAGATCTATAACTACAGTCAGATCAGATTTATAACTACAGTCAGATCAGATCTTAACTACAATCAGATCAGATTTATAACTACAGTCAGATCAGATTTATAACTACAGTCAGATCCGATTTATAGTCAGATCAGATTTATAACTATAGTCAGATCAGATTTATAACTATAGTCAGATCAGATCTATAACTATAGTCAGATCAGATCTATAACTATAGTCAGATCAGATCTATAACTATAGTCAGATCAGATCTATAACTATAGTCAGATCAGATCTATAACTATAGTCAGATCAGATCTATAACTATAATCAGTCAGATCAGATCTATAACTATAATCAGATCAGATTTATAACTCTAGTCAGATCAGATTTATAACTACAGTCAGATCAGCTCTATAACTATAGTCAGATCAGATCTATAACTATAATCAGTCAGATCAGATCTAAACTATAATCAGATCAGATCTATAACTATATTCAGATCAGATTTATAGTCAGATCAGCTCTATAACTATAGTCAGATCAGATCTATAACTATAATCAGATCAGATTTAGAGTCAGATCAGATTTATAACTACAGTCAGATCAGATCTATAACTACAGTCAGATCAGATCTATAACTATAGTCAGATCAGATTTATAACTACAATCAGATCAGATTTATAACTACAATCAGATCAGATTCATAACTACAATCAGATCAGATTTATAACTACAGTCAGATCAGATCTATAACTACAGTCAGATCAGATTTATAACTACAGTCAGATCAGATCTTAACTACAATCAGATCAGATTTATAACTACAGTCAGATCAGATTTATAACTACAGTCAGATCCGATTTATAGTCAGATCAGATTTATAACTATAGTCAGATCAGATTTATAACTATAGTCAGATCAGATCTATAACTATAGTCAGATCAGATCTATAACTATAGTCAGATCAGATCTATAGTCAGATCAGATTTATATCTATAGTCAGATCAGATTTATAACTATAGTCAGATGTATAACCAGACATCAATAACTTTTGCCACATTATTAGTTCTTTGAAGATGATTTATCTATAGTTATCTCACCAGCCTCATGGTGGAGGGGTGACTCCAGCTTACCTCTCCTCAGTCTGGAACTTCGATCCACAACCTCCAGGCAGAGAGTCTGTATCTTGGGGAATCAGAAAAAGCTCAGTCACAAAAAAGCTTAAACAATGTCCTCCTCACAGTCACAAATGTCACTTCAGCAAACGTGTTAAAGTTTCAGAGTGCGCATGGAGAAGAGGTTCTGTGAGGTTTCGGATCTGTGCCTGCCTACGTTAGTTGGCTTGCCATGAGGCCACTGTGTACATTCCTGCTGCTAATAATATCTCCGCGGTCCGCGGTCCTCCCCGTCCTCTCATGTGACAGACAGTCCGCCGTGCGTCCTGCGTCCTAGCGGTGTGTTTACTATGGCAGCAAAATGGCTCCTCTCTCAGCCCAGAGACTAGAGACCTGGGGGGGGGGGGGGGGCTCCTCTCTCAGCCCAGAGACTAGAGACCTGGGGGGTTGGTGGTGGGTGGGGGGGCTCCTCTCTCAGCCCAGAGACTAGAGACCTGGGGGGGGGGGGGTCCTCTCTCAGCCCAGAGACTAGAGACCTGGGGGGGGGGGGGCTCCTCTCTCAGCCCAGAGACTAGAGACCTGGGGGGTTGGTGGTGGGTGGGGGGGCTCCTCTCTCAGCCCAGAGACTAGAGACCTGTGGGGGGGGGCTCCTCTCTCAGCCCAGAGACTAGAGACCTGGGGGGGTTAGTGGTGGGTGGGGGGGGCTCCTCTCTCAGCCCAGAGACTAGAGACCTGGGGGGGTTAGTGGTGGGTGGGGGGGGCTCCTCTCTCAGCCCAGAGACTAGAGACTTGGGGGGGTTGGTGGTGGGTGGGGGGGGCTCCTCTCTCAGCCCAGAGACTAGAGACCTGGGGGGGTTGGTGGTGGGTGGGGGGGGGCTCCTCTCTCAGCCCAGAGACTAGAGACCTGGGGGGGTTGGTGGTGGGTGGGGGAGGGCCCCTCTCTCAGCCCAGAGACTAGAGACCTGGGGGGGTTGGTGGTGGGTGGGGGGGGCTCCTCTCTCAGCCCAGAGACTAGAGACCTGGGGGGGTTGGTGGTGGGTGGGGGGGGCTCCTCTCTCAGCCCAGAGACTAGAGACCTGGGGGGGGGGGGGGTAGTGGTGGGTGGGGGGGCTCCTCTCTCAGCCCAGAGACTAGAGACCTGGGGGGGGGGGGGGGGGGTTAGTGGTGGGTGGGGGGGGGGGCTCCTCTCTCAGCCCAGAGACTGGAGACCCGGGGGGGTTGGTGGTGGGTGGGGGGGCTCCTCTCTCAGCCCAGAGACTGGAGACCTGGGGGGGTTGGTGGTGGGTGGGGGGGGGGGGGGGGGGCTCCTCTCTCAGCCCAGAGACTAGAGACCTGGGGGGGGGGTTAGTGGTGGGTGGGTGGGGGGGTGGGGGGGCTTTTCTCTCAGCCCAGAGACTGGAGACCTGGGGGGGTTAGTGGTGGGTGGGTGGGTGGGGGGGGGGCTCCTCTCTCAGCCCAGAGACTAGAGACCTGGGAGGGGGGGGGTTAGTGGTGGGTGGGGGGGCTCCTCTCTCAGCCCAGAGACTGGAGACCTGGGGGGATTAGTGGTGGGTGGGGGGGCTTTTCTCTCAGCCCAGAGACTAGAGACCTGGGGGGTTGGTGGGGGGTGGGGGGGCTTTTCTCTCAGCCCAGAGACTAGAGACCTGGGGGGGGGGTTGATGGTTAGGTAACAGGGCAGGCAGGGCGCTGCGGTGGGCTGGCTGACTGGTGTAACCCAGGAAGCTGGTAAATATAGTCCAGCGCTGATGGCTGGGGACCTGGGGCTGAGCAGGGCAAACAGCTGAAACTCTAAGGCCTGGTTACCTTGCACTGTTCATTTTGGCACTCTTCTTTTGGGGGGATTTAAGGCTCTATTCAGTCAGATCCGCTTTAGCTGACATCTGCATGTTGGTTGTTGTGTTGGGGGTGGAACTTGAATCTAGGCCTTAGTTTAGTCTTAGTCATGTCCACTAAAATATCATTAAGTTTTTGTCACATTTTTGTCATTTGAATAATAATTTAGTCTAATTATTGTCAAAATGACAGAAACAATGGGCCACATTAGTCAGCTAAAAGCCCTTTCAAATGAGTCACATTTTAATCACATCACATTTGTATTGCCTCGTATAGTCAACATAAAGCACTGACATCCATGTGCTCAAACATACATACAGTTAAGGTCGGAAGTTTACATACACCTTAGCCAAATACATTGAAACTCAGTTCTTCACAATTCCTGACATTTAATCCTAGTAAAAATTCCCTGTCTTAGATCAGTTAGGATCACCAGTTTATTTTAAGAAAGTGAAATGTCAGAATAATAGTAGAGAGAATGATTTATTTCAGCTTTTATTTCTTTCATCACATTCCCAGTGGGTCAGAAGTTTACAAAACACTCAATTAGTATTTGGTAGCATTGCCTTTAAATTGTTTAACCTGGGTCAAACGTTTCGGGTAGCCTTCCACAAGCTTCCCACAATAAGTTGGGTGAATTTTGGGCCATTCCCCCTGACAGAGCTGGTGTAACTGAGTCAGGTTTGTAAAGGCCTCCTTGATCGCTCACACTTTTTCAGTTCTGCCCGACAAATTTTATATGGGATTGAGGTCAGGGCTTTGTGATGCACACTCCAATACCTTGACTTTGTTGTCCTTAAGCCATTTTGCCACAACTTTGGAAGTATGCTTGGGGTCATTGTCCATTTGGAAGACCCATTTGCGACCAAGCTTTAACTTCCTGACTGATGTCTTGAGATTTTGCTTCAATATATCCACATCATTTTCCTGCCTCATGATGCCATCTATTTTGTGAAGTGCACCAGTCCCTCCTGCAGCAAAGCACTCACACAACATGATGCTGCCACCCCCATGCTTCACGGTTGGGATGGTAATCTTTGGCTTGCAAGCCTCCCCCTTTTTCCTCCAAACATAACGATGGTCATTATGGCCAAACAGTTCTATTTTTGTTTCATCAGACCAGAGGACATTTCTCCAAAAAGTACGATCTTTGTCCCCATGTGCAGTTGCAAACCGTAGTCTGGCTTTTTTTATGGTGGTTTTGGAGCAGTGGCTTCTTCCTTGCTGAGAGGCCTTTCAGGTTATGTCGATATAGGACTCGTTTTACTGTGGATATAGATCCTTTTGTACCTGTTTCCTCCAGCATCTTCACAAGGTCCTTTGCTGTTGTTCTGCGATTGATTTTGCGCTTTTCGCACCAAAGTACGTTCATCTCTAGGAGACAGAACGCGTCTCCTTCCTGAGCGGTGTGACGGCTGCGTGGTCCCATGGTGTTTCTACTTGCGTACTATTGTTTGTACAGATGAACGTGGTACCTTCAGACGTTGGAGGTCTACAATTATTTTTCTGAGGTCTTGGCTCATTTCTTTTGATTTTCCCATGATGTCAAGCAAAGAGGCACTGAGTTTGAAGGTAGGCTGTCACGTCCTGACCATAGAGAGCCTTTATTTTCTATGGTGGAGTAGGGCAGGATCTGACTGGGGTGTTAGTCTAGTTTATATTTTCTATGTGGGGTTCTAGGTTATTTTTTCTATGTTGGGGTTTGTATGACTCCCAATTAGAGGCAGCTGGTTATCGTTGTAGCATTTTTTTCCACCAGTGGGTTATGGGATATTGTTTTGTTTTGAGTTAGTGTTTTAGTCACGGTTCGTTGTTTGTTTGTGTGTAGTTGCCAGTGTGCACTGCTTTTGACTTGTTGTTATGGTGATTTTCTTTATTAAACATGTGGAACTCTACGCACGCTGCGCCTTGGTCCGTTAATTCTACAAACGATCGTGACATAGGCCTTGAAATACATCCACAGGTACACCTCCAATTGACTCAAATATTGCCAATTAGCCTATCAGAAGCTTCTAAAGCCATGACATCATTTTCTGGAATTTTCCAAGCTGTTTAAAGGCACAGTGAATTTAGTGTATGTAAACTTCTGACCCACTGGAATTGTGATACAGTGAACTATAAGTTAAGTAATCTGTCTCTAAACAATTGGTGGACAAACTACTTGTGTCATGCACAAAGTAGATGTCCTAACCGACTTGCCAAAACTATAGTTTGTCAACAACAAATTTGTGGAGTGGTTGAAAAACTAGTTATAATGACTCCAACCTAAGTATATGTAAACTTCTTACTTCAACTGTACATATGTAGGATCTTAATTTGAACCAGCTTGCTACAGCAGGATAAAAAATCCTTCTGTAAGGATCTGGGTGTAGCTGGTGCAGAGGAGTCAGGCGCAGGACAGCAGAGATGAGTAACAAAAGGAATTTTACAAAAAAATTCAAAATACATGAAGTAACACCAAGCCCACAAACATCGGACCGAACTTACAATAAACAAACACGCACAAAAACCATGGGGAAAACAGAGGGTTAAATAATGAACATGTAAATGGGGAATTGAAACCAGGTGTGTAAAACAAAGACAAAACAAATGGAAAATGAAAAGTGGATCGGCGATGGCTAGAAGGCCGGTGACGTAAAGACTGTTTCACCCAGTCATGTAGTCGACTCACTAAACCTCTAGATAAAGACTGTTTCACCCAGTCATGTAGTCGACTCACTAAACCTCAAATCCGAATCGAGTCCCAAGTCCCCTGTGCTCGAGTCCAAGTGCTCAAGTCTGAGTCACTCGGTCCATACTAACTCAAAATAAAGTAATTTAGCTAGTCACATGTAGCGTAGAGGCAAGAAGAATTACCTATCCAGTCAGATATAGTCTAGTAACAAGAGGGATTATCTACCCAGTCAGATATAGTCTATATAGTGATGAGGAATTATCTACCCAGTCAGATATAGTCTAGTAACAAGAGGGATTATCTACCCAGTCAGATATAGTCTAGTAACAAGAGGGATTATCTACCCAGTCAGATATAGTCTAGTAACAAGAGGGATTATCTACCCAGTCAGATATAGTCTAGTAACAAGAGGGATTACCTACCCAGTCAGATATAGTCTAGTAACAAGAGGGATTATCTACCCAGTCAGATATAGTCTAGTAACAAGAGGGATTATCTACCCAGTCAGATATAGTCTAGTAACAAGAGGGATTACCTACCCAGTCAGATATAGTCTAGTAACAAGAGGGATTATCTACCCAGTCAGATATAGTCTAGTAACAAGAGGGATTACCTACCCAGTCAGATATAGTCTAGTAACAAGATACATTTAGTCAATCAATAGCTTGTCATCCCTTTTCCTTCCGTTCAGTAGGCTACTGGTAATGTTACCAGGACCACGTTCAGTTGAAAGCTTTCTGGATTGTTGCCGATAGGAATTCCATGTAGTCTATTTGCACACCAGTATTTGTACTTGCACATCATCTGCACATCTATCACTCCACTGTCAATTGCTAAATTGTAGTGACTTCGCCACTATGGCTTATTTATTGCCTTACCTCCTTACTCCATTTGCTCACACTGAATATAGATTTTTCTATTGTGTTATTGACAGTTTGTTTATTCCATATGTAACTCCATGTTGTTTTTGTTGAACTGCTTTGCTTTATCTTGGCCAGGTTGCAGTTGCAAATGAGAACTTGTTCTCAACTGGCCTACCTGGTTAAATAAAGGTGAAATAAATAAAAATATTTTAAAAAGGGAGCTGATGTTTTTCCTTTTTCCTACCAGCGGAGGCTGCTGGAGTCAATGGAATGGTTGATTCCATTCCATTGTGTGGTTGATACCATTCCATTTTGTGGTTGATTCCATTCCATTGTGTGGTTGATACCGGTTGATACCATTCCATTGTGTGGTTGATACCATTCCATTGTGTGGTTGATACCATTCCATTGTGTGGTTGATACCATTCCATTGTGTGGTTGATACCATTCCATTGTGTGGTTGATACCATTCCATTGTGTGGTTGATTCCATTCCATTGTGTGGTTGATTCCATTCCATTGTGTGGTTGATACCATTCCATTGTGTGGTTGATACCGGTTGATACCATTCCATTGTGTGGTTGATACCATTCCATTGTGTGGTTGATTCCATTCCATTGTGTGGTTGATTCCATTCCATTGTGTGGTTGATACCGGTTGATACCAGTCCATTGTGTGGTTGATACCGGTTGATACCATTCCATTGTGTGGTTGATACCAGTCCATTGTGTGGTTGATACCGGTTGATACCATTCCATTGTGTGGTTGATACCATTCCATTGTGTGGTTGATACCATTCCATTGTGTGGTTGATACCAGTCCATTGTGTGGTTGATACCGGTTGATACCATTCCATTGTGTGGTTGATGCCATTCCATTGTGTGGTTGATACCATTCCATTGTGTGGTTGATACCGGTTGATACCAGTCCATTGTGTGGTTGATACCGGTTGATACCATTCCATTGTGTGGTTGATACCAGTCCATTGTGTGGTTGATACCGGTTGATACCATTCCATTGTGTGGTTGATACCATTCCATTGTGTGGTTGATACCATTCCATTGTGTGGTTGATACCATTCCATTGTGTGGTTGATTCCATTGTGTGGTTGATACCATTCCATTGTGTGGTTGATACCATTCCATTGTGTGGTTGATACCATTCCATTGTGTGGTTGATACCATTCCATTGTGTGGTTGATACCATTCCATTGTGTGGTTGATACCGGTTGATACCATTCCATTGTGTGGTTGATACCATTCCATTGTGTGGTTGATTCCATTCCATTGTGTGGTTGATTCCATTCCATTGTGTGGTTGATACCATTCCATTGTGTGGTTGATACCATTCCATTGTGTGGTTGATTCCATTCCATTGTGTGGTTGATACCATTCCATTGTGTGGTTGATACCATTCCATTGTGTGGTTGATACTATTCCATTGTGTGGTCGATACCATTCCATTGTGTGGTTGATACCAGTCCATTGTGTGGTTGATACCGGTTGATACCATTCCATTGTGTGGTTGATACCATTCCATTGTGTGGTTGATACCGGTTGATACCATTCCATTGTGTGGTTGAGATCCATTCCATTGTGTGGTTGAGATCCATTCCATTGTGTGGTTGATACCATTCCATTGTGTGGTTGATACCATTCCATTGTGTGGTTGATACCGGTTGATACCATTCCATTGTGTGGTTGATACCATTCCATTGTGTGGTTGATACCGGTTGATACCATTCCATTGTGTGGTTGATACCAGTCCATTTTGTGGTTGATACCGGTTGATACCATTCCATTGTGTGGTTGAGATCCATTCCATTGTGTGGTTGATACCATTCCATTGTGTGGTTGATACCATTCCATTGTGTGGTTGATACCGGTTGATACCATTCCATTGTGTGGTTGATACCATTCCATTGTGTGGTTGATACCATTCCATTGTGTGGTTGATACCGGTTGATACCATTCCATTGTGTGGTTGATACCATTCCATTGTGTGGTTGATACCATTCCATTGTGTGGTTGATACCATTCCATTGTGTGGTTGATACCGGTTGATACCAGTCCATTGTGTGGTTGATACCGGTAGATACCATTCCATTGTGTGGTTGATACCATTCCATTGTGTGGTTGATACCATTCCATTGTGTGGTTGATACCGGTTGATACCATTCCATTGTGTGGTTGATACCATTCCATTGTGTGGTTGATTCCATTCCATTGTGTGGTTGATTCCATTCCATTGTGTGGTTGATACCATTCCATTGTGTGGTTGATACCATTCCATTGTGTGGTTGATTCCATTCCATTGTGTGGTTGATACCGGTTGATACCATTCCATTGTGTGATTGATACCATTCCATTGTGTGGTTGATACCATTCCATTGTGTGGTTGATTCCATTCCATTGTGTGGTTGATACCATTCCATTGTGTGGTTGATACAATTCCATTGTGTGGTTGATTCCATTCCATTGTGTGGTTGATTCCAGTCCATTGTGTGGTTGATACCATTCCATTGTGTGGTTGATTCCATTCCATTGTGTGGTTGATTCCATTCCATTGTGTGGTTGATACCATTCCATTGTGTGGTTGATTCCATTCCATTGTGTGGTTGATACCGGTTGATACCATTCCATTGTGTGGTTGATACCATTCCATTGTGTGGTTGATACCATTCCATTGTGTGGTTGATACCATTCCATTGTGTGGTTGATTCCATTCCATTGTGTGGTTGATACCATTCCATTGTGTGGTTGATACCATTCCATTGTGTGGTTGATTCCATTCCATTGTGTGGTTGATTCCATTCCATTGTGTGGTTGATACCATTCCATTGTGTGGTTGATACCATTCCATTGTGTGGTTGATACCAGTCCATTGTGTGGTTGATACCGGTTGATACCATTCCATTGTGTGGTTGATACCATTCCATTGTGTGGTTGATACCATTCCATTGTGTGGTTGATACCATTCCATTGTGTGGTTGATACCATTCCATTGTGTGGTTGATACCATTCCATTGTGTGGTTGATTCCATTCCATTGTGTGGTTGATTCCATTCAATTGTGTGGTTGATTCCATTCCTTTGTGTGGTTGATACCATTCCATTGTGTGGTTGATACCATTCCATTGTGTGGTTGATACCATTCCATTGTGTGGTTGATACCATTCCATTGTGTGGTTGATACCATTCCATTGTGTGGTTGATACCATTCCATTGTGTGGTTGATACCATTCCATTGTGTGGTTGATACCATTCCATTGTGTGGTTGATACCGGTTGATACCATTCCATTGTGTGGTTGATACCATTCCATTGTGTGGTTGATTCCATTCCATTGTGTGGTTGATACCATTCCATTGTGTGGTTGATTCCATTCCATTGTGTGGTTGATACCATTCCATTGTGTGGTTGATACCATTCCATTGTGTGGTTGATACCATTTCATTGTGTGGTTGATACCGGTTGATACCATTCCATTGTGTGGTTGATACCATTCCATTGTGTGGTTGATACCATTCCATTGTGTGGTTGATACCATTGATACCATTCCATTGTGTGGTTGATACCATTCCATTGTGTGGTTGATACCATTCCATTGTGTGGTTGATACCATTCCATTGTGTGGTTGATACCATTCCATTGTGTGGTTGATACCAGTCCATTGTGTGGTTGATACCATTCCATTGTGTGGTTGATACCATTCCATTGTGTGGTTGATACCATTCCATTGTGTGGTTGATACCGGTTGATACCATTCCATTGTGTGGTTGATACCATTCCATTGTGTGGTTGATACCATTCCATTGTGTGGTTGATACCATTCCATTGTGTGGTTGATACCATTCCATTGTGTGGTTGATACCTGTCACGTTCCTGACCTATTTCTGTTAGTTTATGTGTGTTAGTTGGTCAGGACGTGAGGTTGGGTGGGCATTCTATGTTTTCTGTTTCTGTGTTGGTTTTTGGGTTGCCTGGTATGGCTCTTAATTAGAGGCAGGTGTTTGGCGTTCCTCTAATTAAGAGTCATATTTAGGTAGGCGTTGTCACAGTGTTCGTTGTGGGTGATTGTCTCCTGTGTTTGTGTCTGCGCACCACACGGGACTGTTTACGGTTTGTTCGTTTTGTGTAGCCTATGTTTCCTATTCGTGCGTTCTTCTTGTTTTATGTAAGTTCGTCGTCTAGGTTTGTCTACACCGTTTATTGTTTTGTTAGTTTAGTCAAGTTCGTGTTTTCGTTAATAAAGTATGTCATTTCACTACGCTGCGCCTTGGTTCCCTCAATACTCCTCCTCTTCAGATGAAGAGGAGGAGGACTGCCGTTACAGAATCACCCACCAATCCAGAGCCAAGCAGCGTAATTTGGAGCAACGGGCAAGTATACAGGACTTGTGGAGTTGGGAGCAAATATTTAACGGAGAAGGACCATGGGCTAAAGTAAATCACCGTCCATGGGAACAGCTGGAGGCAGCTCGGAGAGCGGAGGAAAATAGAGAGAGGAACCGGCGTTATGAGGGGACGCGTCTTGCACGGAAGCCCGAAAAGCCCGTGAGTAACTCCCAAAAATTTCTTGGGGGGGGGCTAAGGGGTAGTGGGCGAAGGGCAGGTAGGAGACCTGCGCCCACTTCCCAGGCTTACCGTGGAGAGCGGGAGTACGGGCAGGCGCCGTGTTACGCAGTAGAGCGCACGGTGTCTCCTGTACGAGTGCATAGCCCAGTGCGGGTTATTCCACCTCCCCGCACTGGTAGGGCTAGATTGGGTATTGAGCCAGGTGTCATGAGGCCGGCTCAACGCGTCTGGTCTCCAGTGCGTCTCCTCGGGCCGGCATACATGGCACCTGCCTTACGCATGGTTTCCCCGGTTCGCCTACATAGCCCGGTGCGGGTTATTCCACCTCCCCGCACTGGTCGGGCAACCGGGAGTATTCAACCAGGTAAGGTTGGGCAGGCTCAATGCTCAAGAGAGCCAGTACGCCTGCACGGTCCGGTATTTCCGGCGCCACCTCCCCGCCCCAGCCTAGTACCTACAGTGCCTACACTACGCACTAGGCTACCAGTGCGTCTCCTGAGCCCTGTTCCTCCTCCATGCACTCTCTCTGTAGTGCGTGTATCCAGTTCGGTGCCTCCAGTTCCGGCACCACGCACTAAGCCTCCTGTGCGTCTCCAGAGCCCTGTACACACTGTTTCTTCTCCCCCTACTAATCCTGATGTGCTTGCCCTCAGCCCGGTGTCACCAGTTCCGGTACCACGCACCAGGTATAGAGTGGGCTTTGAGAGTCCAGTGTGCCCTGTCCCTGCTCCCCGCACTAGTAGGAAGGTGCTTATCCTTAGCCCGGTGCCTCCAGTTCCGGCACCACGCACCAGGTCTACAGTGCGCCGTATCCGGCCAGAGCCATCCGTCTCCCCAGCGCCATCTGAGCCATCCGTCTCCCCAGCGCCATCTGAGCCATCCGTCTCCCCAGCGCCATCTGAGCCATCCGTCTCCCCAGCGCCGTCTGAGCCATCCGTCTGCAATGAGCCTGCAAAGCCGCCCGTCTGCCATGAGCCTGCTAAGCCGCCCGTCTGCCATGAGCCTACAGAGCCGTCTGCCAGACAGGAGCCGCTAGAGCCGCACGCCAGACAGGAGCCGCTAGAGCCGCCCGCCAGACAGGATCTGCCAGAGCCGCCAACCAGACAGGATCTGCCAGAGCCGCCAACCAGACAGGATCTGCCAGAGCCGCCAACCAGACAGGATCTGCCAGAGCCGTCAAAGAGCCATGAGCGTCGAGAGCCGTCAGCCTGCCATGAGCGTCGAGAGCCGTCAGCCAGCCATGAGCGTCGAGAGCCGTCAGCCAGCCATGAGCGTCGAGAGCCGTCAGCCAGCCATGAGCGTCGAGAGCCGTCAGCCAGCCATGAGCGTCGAGAGCCGTCAGCCAGCCATGAGCGTCGAGAGCCGTCAGCCAGCCATGAGCGTCGAGAGCCGTCAGCCTGCCATGAGCGTCCAGATTCGTCAGTCAGCCATGAGCTGCCCTTCAGCCAGAAAAGGCTATATACCCAGAACTGCCCCTCAGTCCAGAGCTGTCTCTCTGTCCGGAGCTGCCTTTCAGTCCGGAGTTGCCCCTCTATCATGATCTCCCTCTCTATCTTGATCTACCTCTTTATTCTTATCTATCCCTCTGTCTGGTGCTATCCCTCTGTCTTGATCAATCTCTCTGTCCCGGTGCTGTCCCTATATGTGATGTTACTAAGAAGATTTTGTGGGGGTAAAAGGAGGGTGGACATTCTTAGGGGGAGATGGAGGCTAGGATGGATTATGGTGGGGTGGGGACCTCGCCCGGAGCCTGAGCCACCACCGTGGTTAGATGCCCACCCAGACCCTCCCCTAGACTTTGTGCTGGTGCGCCCGGAGTTCGCACCTTATGGGGGGGGTTATGTCACGTTCCTGACCTATTTCTGTTAGTTTATGTGTGTTAGTTGGTCAGGACGTGAGGTTGGGTGGGCATTCTATGTTTTCTGTTTCTGTGTTGGTTTTTGGGTTGCCTGGTATGGCTCTTAATTAGAGGCAGGTGTTTGGCGTTCCTCTAATTAAGAGTCATATTTAGGTAGGCGTTGTCACAGTGTTCGTTGTGGGTGATTGTCTCCTGTGTTTGTGTCTGCGCACCACACGGGATTGTTTCGGTTGTATTTCGTTTTGATGTAGTCTGTTTCCTGTCCGTGAGTTTACGTTTAGTTATGTAAGTTTATGTTCGGGTTTCGTCAACGTCGTTTTCTTGTTTTGTAAATTTGTAAGTGTTTTGTTTCGTGTTGCCATCGTGTTCTAATAAAAGATGGCTTATTTCCCGAATGCTGCATATTGGTCTGATGATCCTTCTCTCCTCTCCTCGTCCGAGGATGAGGAGAGCGACAGCCCTTACAATACCATTCCATTGTGTGGTTGATTCCAGTCCATTGTGTGGTTGATTCCATTCCATTGTGTGGTTGATACCATTCCATTGTGTGGAACCGCCACCTGTCCCAGACCTGTTGTTTTTCAACTCTTGATGATCGGCTATGAAAAGCCAACTGAAAATTATTCATGATTATTATTTGACCATGCTTGTCACTTATGAACATTTTTGAACATCTTGGCATAGTTCTGTTATAATCTCCACCCGGCACAGCCAGAAAAGGACTGGCCACCCCTCATAGCCTGGTTCCTCTCTAGGTTTCTTCCTAGGTTTTGGCCTTTCTAGGGAGTTTTTCCTAGCCACCGTGCTTCTACACCTGCATTACTAGCTGTTTGGGGTTTTAGGCTGGGTGTCTGTACAGCACTTCGAGATATTAGCTGATGTACGAAGGGCTATATAAAATAAAATTGAATTGAATTGAATTGGTTGATACCATTCCATTGTGTGGTTGATTCCATTCCATTGTGTGGTTGATTCCATTCCATTGTGTGGTTGATTCCATTCCATTGTGTGGTTGATACCATTCCATTGTGTGGTTGATTCCATTCCATTGTGTGGTTGATACCATTCCATTGTGTGGTTGAGATCCATTCCATTGTGTGGTTGATTCCATTCCATTGTGTGGTTGATACCATTCCATTGTGTGGTTGATACCATTCCATTGTGTGGTTGATACCAGTCCATTGTGTGGTTGATACCATTCCATTGTGTGGTTGATACCATTCCATTGTGTGGTTGATACCATTCCATTGTGTGGTTGAGATCCATTCCATTGTGTGGTTGATTCCATTCCATTGTGTGGTTGATTCCATTCCATTGTGTGGTTGATACCATTCCATTGTGTGGTTGATACCATTCCATTGTGTGGTTGATACCATTCCATTGTGTGGTTGATTCCATTCCATTGTGTGGTTGATACCATTCCATTGTGTGGTTGATACCATTCCATTGTGTGGTTGATACCAGTCCATTGTGTGGTTGATTCCATTCCATTGTGTGGTTGATACCATTCCATTGTGTGGTTGATTCCAGTCCATTGTGTGGGTGATTCCATTCCATTGTGTGGTTGATTCCATTCCATTGTGTGGTTGATTCCATTCCATTGTGTGGTTGATTCCATTCCATTGTGTGGTTGATACCATTCCATTGTGTGGTTGATACCGGTTGATACCATTCCATTGTGTGGTTGATACCGTTCCATTGTGTGGTTGATTCCATTCCATTGTGTGGTTGATACCATTCCATTGTGTGGTTGATACCGGTTGATACCATTCCATTGTGTGGTTGATACCATTCCATTGTGTGGTTGATACCATTCCATTGTGTGGTTGATTCCATTCCATTGTGTGGTTGATTCCATTCCATTGTGTGGTTGATTCCATTCCATTGTGTGGTTGATACCATTCCATTGTGTGGTTGATACCATTCCATTGTGTGGTTGATACCATTCCATTGTGTGGTTGATACCATTCCATTGTGTGGTTGATACCATTCCATTGTGTGGTTGATACCATTCCATTGTGTGGTTGATACCATTCCATTGTGTGGTTGATACCATTCCATTGTGTGGTTGATTCCATTCCATTGTGTGGTTGATTCCATTCCATTGTGTGGTTGATTCCATTCCATTGTGTGGTTGATACCGTTCCATTGTGTGGTTGATACCGTTCCATTGTGTGGTTGATACCGTTCCATTGTGTGGTTGATACCATTCCATTGTGTGGTTGATACCATTCCATTGTGTGGTTGATACCATTCCATTGTGTGGTTGATACCATTCCATTGTGTGGTTGATACCATTCCATTGTGTGGTTGATACCATTCCATTGTGTGGTTGATACCATTCCATTGTGTGGTTGATACCATTCCATTGTGTGGTTGATTCCATTCCATTGTGTGGTTGATACCATTCCATTGTGTGGTTGATTCCATTCCATTGTGTGGTTGATACCATTCCATTGTGTGGTTGATACCATTCCATTGTGTGGTTGATACCATTCCATTGTGTGGTTGATACCATTCCATTGTGTGGTTGATACCGGTTGATACCATTCCATTGTGTGGTTGATACCATTCCATTGTGTGGTTGATACCATTGATACCATTCCATTGTGTGGTTGATACCATTCCATTGTGTGGTTGATACCATTCCATTGTGTGGTTGATACCATTCCATTGTGTGGTTGATACCATTCCATTGTGTGGTTGATACCATTCCATTGTGTGGTTGATTCCAGTCCATTGTGTGGTTGATACCATTCCATTGTGTGGTTGATACCATTCCATTGTGTGGTTGATACCATTCCATTGTGTGGTTGATACCATTCCATTGTGTGGTTGATACCGGTTGATACCATTCCATTGTGTGGTTGATACCATTCCATTGTGTGGTTGATACCATTCCATTGTGAGGTTGATTCCAGTCCATTGTGTGGTTGATTCCATTCCATTGTGTGGTTGATACCATTCCATTGTGTGGTTGATACCATTCCATTGTGTGGTTGATTCCATTCCATTGTGTGGTTGATTCCATTCCATTGTGTGGTTGATTCCATTCCATTGTGTGGTTGATACCATTCCATTGTGTGGTTGATTCCATTCCATTGTGTGGTTGATACCATTCCATTGTGTGGTTGATACCATTCCATTGTGTGGTTGATACCAGTCCATTGTGTGGTTGATACCATTCCATTGTGTGGTTGATTCCATTCCATTGTGTGGTTGATACCATTCCATTGTGTGGTTGAGATCCATTCCATTGTGTGGTTGATTCCATTCCATTGTGTGGTTGATACCATTCCATTGTGTGGTTGATACCATTCCATTGTGTGGTTGATACCATTCCATTGTGTGGTTGATTCCATTCCATTGTGTGGTTGATACCATTCCATTGTGTGGTTGATACCATTCCATTGTGTGGTTGATACCAGTCCATTGTGTGGTTGATTCCATTCCATTGTGTGGTTGATACCATTCCATTGTGTGGTTGATTCCAGTCCATTGTGTGGGTGATTCCATTCCATTGTGTGGTTGATTCCATTCCATTGTGTGGTTGATTTCATTCCATTGTGTGGTTGATACCATTCCATTGTGTGGTTGATACCGGTTGATACCATTCCATTGTGTGGTTGATACCATTCCATTGTGTGGTTGATACCGGTTTATACCATTCCATTGTGTGGTTGATACCATTCCATTGTGTGGTTGATTCCATTCCATTGTGTGGTTGATTCCATTCCATTGTGTGGTTGATTCCATTCCATTGTGTGGTTGATACCATTCCATTGTGTGGTTGATACCATTGATACCATTCCATTGTGTGGTTGATACCGTTCCATTGTGTGGTTGATTCCATTCCATTGTGTGGTTGATTCCATTCCATTGTGTGGTTGATACCGTTCCATTGTGTGGTTGATACCGTTCCATTGTGTGGTTGATACCATTCCATTGTGTGGTTGATACCATTCCATTGTGTGGTTGATACCATTCCATTGTGTGGTTGATACCATTCCATTGTGTGGTTGATACCATTCCATTGTGTGGTTGATACCGGTTGATACCATTCCATTGTGTGGTTGATATCATTCCATTGTGTGGTTGATTCCATTCCATTGTGTGGTTGATACCATTCAATTGTGTGGTTGATACCATTGATACCATTCCATTGTGTGGTTGATACCGTTCCATTGTGTGGTTGACACCATTCCATTGTGTGGTTGATACCATTCCATTGTGTGGTTGATACCATTCCATTGTGTGGTTGATACCATTCCATTGTGTGGTTGACACCATTCCATTGTGTGGTTGATACCATTCCATTGTGTGGTTGATACCATTCCATTGTGTGGTTGATACCGGTTGATACCATTCCATTGTGTGGTTGATACCGGTTGATACCATTCCATTGTGTGGTTGATACCATTCCATTGTGTGGTTGATACCATTGATACCATTCCATTGTGTGGTTGATACCATTCCATTGTGTGGTTGATACCATTCCATTGTGTGGTTGATTCCAGTCCATTGTGTGGTTGATACCATTCCATTGTGTGGTTGATACCATTCCATTGTGTGGTTGATACCATTCCATTGTGTGGTTGATACCATTCCATTGTGTGGTTGATACCATTCCATTGTGTGGTTGATACCATTCCATTGTGTGGTTGATACCATTCCATTGTGTGGTTGATACCATTCCATTGTGTGGTTGATTCCAGTCCATTGTGTGGTTGATTCCATTCCATTGTGTGGTTGATACCATTCCATTGTGTGGTTGATACCATTCCATTGTGTGGTTGATTCCATTCCATTGTGTGGTTGATTCCATTCCATTGTGTGGTTGATTCCATTCCATTGTGTGGTTGATACCATTCCATTGTGTGGTTGATTCCATTCCATTGTGTGGTTGATACCATTCCATTGTGTGGTTGAGATCCATTCCATTGTGTGGTTGATTCCATTCCATTGTGTGGTTGATACCATTCCATTGTGTGGTTGATACCATTCCATTGTGTGGTTGATACCAGTCCATTGTGTGGTTGATACCATTCCATTGTGTGGTTGATTCCATTCCATTGTGTGGTTGATACCATTCCATTGTGTGGTTGAGATCCATTCCATTGTGTGGTTGATTCCATTCCATTGTGTGGTTGATACCATTCCATTGTGTGGTTGATACCATTCCATTGTGTGGTTGATACCATTCCATTGTGTGGTTGATTCCATTCCATTGTGTGGTTGATACCATTCCATTGTGTGGTTGATACCATTCCATTGTGTGGTTGATACCAGTCCATTGTGTGGTTGATTCCATTCCATTGTGTGGTTGATACCATTCCATTGTGTGGTTGATTCCAGTCCATTGTGTGGGTGATTCCATTCCATTGTGTGGTTGATTCCATTCCATTGTGTGGTTGATTTCATTCCATTGTGTGGTTGATACCATTCCATTGTGTGGTTGATACCGGTTGATACCATTCCATTGTGTGGTTGATACCATTCCATTGTGTGGTTGATACCGGTTGATACCATTCCATTGTGTGGTTGATACCATTCCATTGTGTGGTTGATTCCATTCCATTGTGTGGTTGATTCCATTCCATTGTGTGGTTGATTCCATTCCATTGTGTGGTTGATTCCATTCCATTGTGTGGTTGATACCATTCCATTGTGTGGTTGATACCATTGATACCATTCCATTGTGTGGTTGATACCGTTCCATTGTGTGGTTGATACCATTCCATTGTGTGGTTGATTCCATTCCATTGTGTGGTTGATACCGGTTGATACCATTCCATTGTGTGGTTGATTCCATTCCATTGTGTGGTTGATACCATTCCATTGTGTGGTTGATACCGTTCCATTGTGTGGTTGATTCCATTCCATTGTGTGGTTGATACCATTCCATTGTGTGGTTGATACCATTGATACCATTCCATTGTGTGGTTGATACCGTTCCATTGTGTGGTTGATACCATTCCATTGTGTGGTTGATACCATTCCATTGTGTGGTTGATACCATTCCATTGTGTGGTTGATACCATTGATACCATTCCATTGTGTGGTTGATACCGTTCCATTGTGTGGTTGATACCATTCCATTGTGTGGTTGATACCATTCCATTGTGTGGTTGATACCATTCCATTGTGTGGTTGATACCATTGATACCATTCCATTGTGTGGTTGATTCCATTCCATTGTGTGGTTGATACCATTCAATTGTGTGGTTGATACCATTGATACCATTCCATTGTGTGGTTGATACCGTTCCATTGTGTGGTTGATACCATTCCATTGTGTGGTTGATACCATTCCATTGTGTGGTTGATACCATTCCATTGTGTGGTTGATACCATTCCATTGTGTGGTTGACACCATTCCATTGTGTGGTTGATACCATTCCATTGTGTGGTTGATTCCATTCCATTGTGTGGTTGATACCATTCCATTGTGTGGTTGATACCATTCCATTGTGTGGTTGATACCAGTCCATTGTGTGGTTGATTCCATTCCATTGTGTGGTTGATACCATTCCATTGTGTGGTTGATTCCAGTCCATTGTGTTGGTGATTCCATTCCATTGTGTGGTTGATTCCATTCCATTGTGTGGTTGATACCATTCCATTGTGTGGTTGATACCGGTTGATACCATTCCATTGTGTGGTTGATACCATTCCATTGTGTGGTTGATACCGGTTGATACCATTCCATTGTGTGGTTGATACCATTCCATTGTGTGGTTGATTCCATTCCATTGTGTGGTTGATTCCATTCCATTGTGTGGTTGATTCCATTCCATTGTGTGGTTGATTCCATTCCATTGTGTGGTTGATACCATTCCATTGTGTGGTTGATACCATTGATACCATTCCATTGTGTGGTTGATACCGTTCCATTGTGTGGTTGATTCCATTCCATTGTGTGGTTGATACCGGTTGATACCATTCCATTGTGTGGTTGATACCATTCCATTGTGTGGTTGATACCGGTTGATACCATTCCATTTTGTGGTTGATACCATTCCATTGTGTGGTTGATACCATTCCATTGTGTGGTTGATACCATTCCATTGTGTGGTTGATACCATTCCATTGTGTGGTTGATACCATTCCATTGTGTGGTTGATACCATTCCATTGTGTGGTTGATTCCATTCCATTGTGTGGTTGATTCCATTCCATTGTGTGGTTGATTCCATTGTGTGGTTGATTCCATTGTGTGGTTGATTCCATTCCATTGTGTGGTTGATACCATTCCATTGTGTGGTTGATACCATTCCATTGTGTGGTTGATTCTATTCCATTGTGTGGTTGATTCCATTGTGTGGTTGATACCATTCCATTGTGTGGTTGATACCATTCCATTGTGTGGTTGATACCATTCCATTGTGTGGTTGATTCCATTCCATTGTGTGGTTGATTCCATTGTGTGGTTGATTCCATTCCATTGTGTGGTTGATTCCATTCCATTGTGTGGTTGATACCATTCCATTGTGTGGATGATTCCATTCCATTGTGTGGTTGATTCCATTGTGTGGTTGATACCATTCCATTGTGTGGTTGATACCATTCCATTGTGTGGTTGATACCATTCCATTGTGTGGTTGATTCCATTCCATTGTGTGGTTGATACCATTCCATTGTGTGGTTGATACCGGTTGATACCATTCCTTTGTGTGGTTGATTCCATTCCATTGTGTGGTTGATACCATTCCATTGTGTGGTTGATTCCAGTCCATTGTGTGGTTGATACCATTCCATTGTGTGGTTGATTCCATTCCATTGTGTGGTTGATACCATTCCATTGTGTGGTTGATACCATTCCATTGTGTGGTTGATACCATTCCATTGTGTGGTTGATACCATTCCATTGTGTGGTTGATTCCATTCCATTGTGTGGTTGATACCGGTTGATACCATTCCATTGTGTGGTTGATACCGGTTGATACCATTCCATTGTGTGGTTGATTCCATTCCATTGTGTGGTTGATACCATTCCATTGTGTGGTTGATACCATTCCATTGTGTGGTTGATTCCATTCCATTGTGTGGTTGATACCATTCCATTGTGTGGTTGATACCATTCCATTGTGTGGTTGATACCATTCCATTGTGTGGTTGATACCATTCCATTGTGTGGTTGATTCCAGTCCATGGTGTGGTTGATTCCAGTCCATGGTGTGGTTGATTCCAGTCCATGGTGTGGTTGATACCATTCCATTGTGTGGTTGATACCAGTCCATTGTGTGGTTGATACCATTCCATTGTGTGGTTGATACCAGTCCATTGTGTGGTTGATACCATTCCATTGTGTGGTTGATACCAGTCCATGGTGTGGTTGATACCATTCCATTGTGTGGTTGATACCAGTCCATTGTGTGGTTGATTCCAGTCCATTGTGTGGTTGATACCAGTCCATTGTGTGGTTGATACCATTCCATTGTGTGGTTGATACCAGTCCATTGTGTGGTTGATACCGGTTGATACCAGTCCATTGTGTGGTTGATACCGGTTGATACCAGTCCATTGTGTGGTTGATACCATTCCATTGTGTGGTTGATACCAGTCCATTGTGTGGTTGATACCGGTTGATACCATTCCATTGTGTGGTTGATACCATTCCATTGTGTGGTTGATACCGGTTGATACCATTCCATGGTGTGGTTGATTCCATTCCATTGTGTGGTTGATACCATTGATACCATTCCATTGTGTGGTTGATACCATTCCATTGTGTGGTTGATACCGGTTGATACCAGTCCATTGTGTGGTTGATACCATTGATACCATTCCATTGTGTGGTTGATACCATTGATACCATTCCATTGTGTGGTTGATACCATTCCATTGTGTGGTTGATACCGGTTGATACCATTCCATTGTGTGGTTGATTCCATTCCATTGTGTGGTTGATACCATTCCATTGTGTGGTTGATTCCATTCCATTGTGTGGTTGATACCATTCCATTGTGTGGTTGATACCATTCCATTGTGTGGTTGATACCATTCCATTGTGTGGTTGATACCATTCCATTGTGTGGTTGATACCAGTCCAATGTGTGGTTGATACCATTCCATTGTGTGGTTGATACCATTCCATTGTGTGGTTGATACCATTCCATTGTGTGGTTGATTCCATTCCATTGTGTGGTTGATACCAGTCCATTGTGTGGTTGATACCATTGATACCAGTCCATTGTGTGGTTGATACCATTGATACCATTCCATTGTGTGGTTGATACCATTCCATTGTGTGGTTGATACCGGTTGATACCATTCCATTGTGTGGTTGATTCCATTCCATTGTGTGGTTGATACCATTCCATTGTGTGGTTGATTCCATTCCATTGTGTGGTTGATACCATTCCATTGTGTGGTTGATACCATTCCATTGTGTGGTTGATACCATTCCATTGTGTGGTTGATACCATTCCATTGTGTGGTTGATACCATTCCATTGTGTGGTTGATACCAGTCCAATGTGTGGTTGATACCATTCCATTGTGTGGTTGATACCATTCCATTGTGTGGTTGATACCAGTCCATTGTGTGGTTGATACCATTCCATTGTGTGGTTGATACCATTCCATTGTGTGGTTGATACCATTCCATTGTGTGGTTGATACCATTCCATTGTGTGGTTGATACCATTCCATTGTGTGGTTGATTCCATTCCATTGTGTGGTTGATACCATTCCATTGTGTGGTTGATTCCATTCCATTGTGTGGTTGATACCAGTCCATTGTGTGGTTGATTCCATTCCATTGTGTGGTTGATTCCATTCCATTGTGTGGTTGATACCATTCCATTGTGTGGTTGATACCAGTCCATTGTGTGGTTGATACCATTCCATTGTGTGGTTGATACCATTCCATTGTGTGGTTGATACCATTCCATTGTGTGGTTGATACCATTCCATTGTGTGGTTGATACCATTCCATTGTGTGGTTGATACCATTCCATTGTGTGGTTGATACCAGTCCATTGTGTGGTTGATACCAGTCCATTGTGTGGTTGATTCCATTCCATTGTGTGGTTGATTCCAGTCCATGGTGTGGTTGATACCATTCCATTGTGTGGTTGATACCATTCCATTGTGTGGTTGATACCATTGATAGCATTCCATTGTGTGGTTGATACCATTCCATTGTGTGGTTGATACCATTCCATTGTGTGGTTGATACCATTCCATTGTGTGGTTGATAGCATTCCATTGTGTGGTTGATACCATTCCATTGTGTGGTTGATACCATTCCATTGTGTGGTTGATACCAGTCCATTGTGTGGTTGATACCATTCCATTGTGTGGTTGATTCCATTCCATTGTGTGGTTGATTCCATTCCATTGTGTGGTTGATACCAGTCCATTGTGTGGTTGATTCCATTCCATTGTGTGGTTGATACCATTCCATTGTGTGGTTGATACCATTCCATTGTGTGGTTGATACCAGTCCATTGTGTGGTTGATACCAGTCCATTGTGTGGTTGATACCATTCCATTGTGTGGTTGATACCATTCCATTGTGTGGTTGATTCCAGTCCATTGTGTGGTTGATACCATTCCATTGTGTGGTTGATACCAGTCCATTGTGTGGTTGATACCATTCCATTGTGTGGTTGATTCCATTCCATTGTGTGGTTGATTCCAGTCCATGGTGTGGTTGATACCATTCCATTGTGTGGTTGATACCATTCCATTGTGTGGTTGATACCATTCCATTGTGTGGTTGATACCATTCCATTGTGTGGTTGATACCATTCCATTGTGTGGTTGATACCATTCCATTGTGTGGTTGATACCATTCCATTGTGTGGTTGATACCATTCCATTGTGTGGTTGATACCATTGATAGCATTCCATTGTGTGGTTGATACCATTCCATTGTGTGGTTGATACCATTCCATTGTGTGGTTGATACCATTCCATTGTGTGGTTGATACCATTGATAGCATTCCATTGTGTGGTTGATACCATTCCATTGTGTGGTTGATACCATTCCATTGTGTGGTTGATACCATTCCATTGTGTGGTTGATTCCAGTCCATGGTGTGGTTGATTCCAGTCCATGGTGTGGTTGATACCATTCCATGGTGTGGTTGATACCAGTCCATTGTGTGGTTGATACCATTCCATTGTGTGGTTGATACCAGTCCATTGTGTGGTTGATACCATTCCATTGTGTGGTTGATACCATTTCATTGTGTGGTTGATACCATTCCATTGTGTGGTTGATACCATTCCATTGTGTGGTTGATTCCATTCCATTGTGTGGTTGATACCAGTCCATTGTGTGGTTGATACCAGTCCATTGTGTGGTTGATTCCATTCCATTGTGTGGTTGATACCAGTCCATTGTGTGGTTGATACCATTGATACCATTCCATTGTGTGGTTGATACCATTCCATTGTGTGGTTGATACCGGTTGATACCATTCCATTGTGTGGTTGATACCATTGATACCATTCCATTGTGTGGTTGATTCCATTCCATTGTGTGGTTGATTCCATTCCATTGTGTGGTTGATACCATTGATACCATTCCATTGTGTGGTTGATACCATTCCATTGTGTGGTTGATTCCATTCTATTGTGTGGTTGATACCATTCCATTGTGTGGTTGATACCAGTCCAATGTGTGGTTGATACCATTCCATTGTGTGGTTGATACCATTCCATTGTGTGGTTGATACCAGTCCATTGTGTGGTTGATACCATTCCATTGTGTGGTTGATACCATTCCATTGTGTGGTTGATACCATTCCATTGTGTGGTTGATACCATTCCATTGTGTGGTTGATACCAGTCCAATGTGTGGTTGATACCATTCCATTGTGTGGTTGATACCATTCCATTGTGTGGTTGATACCATTCCATTGTGTGGTTGATACCAGTCCATTGTGTGGTTGATACCATTCCATTGTGTGGTTGATACCAGTCCATTGTGTGGTTGATACCATTCCATTGTGTGGTTGATACCATTCCATTGTGTGGTTTATTCCATTCCATTGTGTGGTTGATACCATTCCATTGTGTGGTTGATTCCATTCCATTGTGTGGTTGATTCCATTCCATTGTGTGGTTGATACCAGTCCATTGTGTGGTTGATTCCATTCCATTGTGTGGTTGATACCATTCCATTGTGTGGTTGATACCATTCCATTGTGTGGTTGATACCAGTCCATTGTGTGGTTGATACCATTCCATTGTGTGGTTGATACCATTCCATTGTGTGGTTGATACCATTCCATTGTGTGGTTGATTCCAGTCCATTGTGTGGTTTATACCATTCCATTGTGTGGTTGATACCAGTCCATTGTGTGGTTGATACCATTCCATTGTGTGGTTGATTCCATTCCATTGTGTGGTTGATTCCAGTCCATGGTGTGGTTGATACCATTCCATTGTGTGGTTGATAGCATTCCATTGTGTGGTTGATACCATTGATAGCATTCCATTGTGTGGTTGATACCATTCCATTGTGTGGTTGATACCATTCCATTGTGTGGTTGATACCATTCCATTGTGTGGTTGATACCATTGATAGCATTCCATTGTGTGGTTGATACCATTCCATTGTGTGGTTGATACCATTCCATTGTGTGGTTGATACCATTCCATTGTGTGGTTGATTCCATTCCATTGTGTGCTTGATACCAGTCCATTGTGTGGTTGATACCAGTCCATTGTGTGGTTGATTCCATTCCATTGTGTGGTTGATTCCATTCCATTGTGTGGTTGATACCAGTCCATTGTGTGGTTGATTCCATTCCATTGTGTGGTTGATACCATTCCATTGTGTGGTTGATACCATTCCATTGTGTGGTTGATACCAGTCCATTGTGTGGTTGATACCAGTCCATTGTGTGGTTGATACCATTCCATTGTGTGGTTGATACCATTCCATTGTGTGGTTGATACCATTCCATTGTGTGGTTGATTCCAGTCCATTGTGTGGTTGATACCATTCCATTGTGTGGTTGATACCAGTCCATTGTGTGGTTGATACCATTCCATTGTGTGGTTGATTCCATTCCATTGTGTGGTTGATTCCAGTCCATGGTGTGGTTGATACCATTCCATTGTGTGGTTGATACCATTCCATTGTGTGGTTGATACCATTGATAGCATTCCATTGTGTGGTTGATACCATTCCATTGTGTGGTTGATACCATTCCATTGTGTGGTTGATACCATTCCATTGTGTTTTTGATACCATTGATAGCATTCCATTGTGTGGTTGATACCATTCCATTGTGTGGTTGATACCATTCCATTGTGTGGTTGATTCCAGTCCATGGTGTGGTTGATTCCAGTCCATGGTGTGGTTGATACCATTCCATTGTGTGGTTGATACCAGTCCATTGTGTGGTTGATACCATTCCATTGTGTGGTTGATACCAGTCCATTGTGTGGTTGATACCATTCCATTGTGTGGTTGATACCATTTCATTGTGTGGTTGATACCATTCCATTGTGTGGTTGATACCATTCCATTGTGTGGTTGATACCATTCCATTGTGTGGTTGATTCCATTCCATTGTGTGGTTGATACCAGTCCATTGTGTGGTTGATTCCATTCCATTGTGTGGTTGATACCAGTCCATTGTGTGGTTGATTCCATTCCATTGTGTGGTTGATACCAGTCCATTGTGTGGTTGATACCATTGATACCATTCCATTGTGTGGTTGATACCATTCCATTGTGTGGTTGATACCGGTTGATACCATTCCATTGTGTGGTTGATACCATTGATACCATTCCATTGTGTGGTTGATTCCATTCCATTGTGTGGTTGATTCCATTCCATTGTGTGGTTGATACCATTGATACCATTCCATTGTGTGGTTGATACCATTCCATTGTGTGGTTGATTCCATTCCATTGTGTGGTTGATACCATTCCATTGTGTGGTTGATACCAGTCCAATGTGTGGTTGATACCATTCCATTGTGTGGTTGATACCAGTCCATTGTGTGGTTGATACCATTCCATTGTGTGGTTGATACCATTCCATTGTGTGGTTGATACCATTCCATTGTGTGGTTGATACCATTCCATTGTGTGGTTGATACCATTCCATTGTGTGGTTGATACCATTCCATTGTGTGGTTGATTCCATTCCATTGTGTGGTTGATACCATTCCATTGTGTGGTTGATTCCATTCCATTGTGTGGTTGATACCATTCCATTGTGTGGTTGATACCATTCCATTGTGTGGTTGATACCAGTCCAATGTGTGGTTGATACCATTCCATTGTGTGGTTGATACCATTCCATTGTGTGGTTGATACCAGTCCATTGTGTGGTTGATACCATTCCATTGTGTGGTTGATTCCATTCCATTGTGTGGTTGATACCATTCCATTGTGTGGTTGATACCAGTCCAATGTGTGGTTGATACCATTCCATTGTGTGGTTGATACCATTCCATTGTGTGGTTGATACCATTCCATTGTGTGGTTGATTCCATTCCATTGTGTGGTTGATTCCATTCCATTGTGTGGTTGATACCAGTCCATTGTGTGGTTGATACCATTCCATTGTGTGGTTGATACCAGTCCATTGTGTGGTTGATACCAGTCCATTGTGTGGTTGATACCAGTCCATTGTGTGGTTGATACCATTCCATTGTGTGGTTGATTCCATTCCATTGTGTGGTTGATACCATTCCATTGTGTGGTTGATTCCATTCCATTGTGTGGTTGTTTCCATTCCATTGTGTGGTTGATACCATTCCATTGTGTGGTTGATACCATTCCATTGTGTGGTTGATACCATTCCATTGTGTGGTTGATTCCATTCCATTGTGTGGTTGATACCATTCCATTGTGTGGTTGATACCATTCCATTGTGTGGTTGATACCATTGATACCATTCCATTGTGTGGTTGATTCCATTCCATTGTGTGGTTGATTCCTCTCCATTGTGTGGTTGATACCATTGATACCATTCCATTGTGTGGTTGATACCATTCCATTGTGTGGTTGATTCCATTCCATTGTGTGGTTGATACCATTCCATTGTGTGGTTGATACCATTCCACTGTGTGGTTGATTCCATTCCATTGTGTGGTTGATACCATTCCATTGTGTGGTTGATACCAGTCCATTGTGTGGTTGATACCATTCCATTGTGTGGTTGATACCATTCCATTGTGTGGTTGATACCATTCCATTGTGTGGTTGATACCATTCCATTGTGTGGTTGATACCAGTCCATTGTGTGGTTGATACCAGTCCATTGTGTGGTTGATACCAGTCCATTGTGTGGTTGATACCATTCCATTGTGTGGTTGATACCATTCCATTGTGTGGTTGATTCCATTCCATTGTGTGGTTGATACCATTCCATTGTGTGGTTGATTCCATTCCATTGTGTGGTTGATACCATTCCATTGTGTGGTTGATTCCATTCCATTGTGTGGTTGATACCATTCCATTGTGTGGTTGATACCATTCCATTGTGTGGTTGATACCATTCCATTGTGTGGTTGATACCATTCCATTGTGTGGTTGATTCCATTCCATTGTGTGGTTGATACCATTCCATTGTGTGGTTGATACCATTCCATTGTGTGGTTGATACCATTGATACCATTCCATTGTGTGGTTGATTCCATTCCATTGTGTGGTTGATTCCTCTCCATTGTGTGGTTGATACCATTGATACCATTCCATTGTGTGGTTGATACCATTCCATTGTGTGGTTGATTCCATTCCATTGTGTGGTTGATACCATTCCATTGTGTGGTTGATACCATTCCACTGTGTGGTTGATTCCATTCCACTGTGTGGTTGATACCATTCCATTGTGTGGTTGATACCAGTCCATTGTGTGGTTGATACCATTCCATTGTGTGGTTGATACCATTCCATTGTGTGGTTGATACCATTCCATTGTGTGGTTGATACCATTCCATTGTGTGGTTGATTCCATTCCATTGTGTGGTTGATACCAGTCCATTGTGTGGTTGATACCATTCCATTGTGTGGTTGATACCATTCCATTGTGTGGTTGATACCATTCCATTGTGTGGTTGATACCATTCCATTGTGTGGTTGATACCATTCCATTGTGTGGTTGATTCCATTCCATTGTGTGGTTGATACCATTCCATTGTGTGGTTGATACCATTCCATTGTGTGGTTGATTCCATTCCATTGTGTGGTTGATACCATTCCATTGTGTGGTTGATTCCATTCCATTGTGTGGTTGATACCAGTCCATTGTGTCGTTGATACCATTCCATTGTGTGGTTGATACCATTCCATTGTGTGGTTGATACCATTCCATTGTGTGGTTGATACCATTCCATTGTGTGGTTGATTCCATTCCATTGTGTGGTTGATACCATTCCATTGTGTGGTTGATTCCAGTCCATTGTGTGGTTGATACCATTCCATTGTGTGGTTGATTCCATTCCATTGTGTGGTTGATACCAGTCCATTGTGTGGTTGATACCATTCCATTGTGTGGTTGATACCATTCCATTGTGTGGTTGATACCAGTCCAATGTGTGGTTGATACCATTCCATTGTGTGGTTGATACCAGTCCATTGTGTGGTTGATACCATTGATACCATTCCATTGTGTGGTTGATACCAGTCCATTGTGTGGTTGATTCCATTCCATTGTGTGGTTGATACCATTCCATTGTGTGGTTGATACCATTCCATTGTGTGGTTGATACCATTCCATTGTGTGGTTGATACCATTCCATTGTGTGGTTGATTCCATTCCATTGTGTGGTTGATACCATTCCATTGTGTGGTTGATACCATTCCATTGTGTGGTTGATACCATTGATACCATTCCATTGTGTGGTTGATTCCATTCCATTGTGTGGTTGATTCCTCTCCATTGTGCGGTTGATACCATTGATACCATTCCATTGTGTGGTTGATACCATTGATACCATTCCATTGTGTGGTTGATACCATTCCATTGTGTGGTTGATTCCATTCCATTGTGTGGTTGATACCATTCCATTGTGTGGTTGATACCATTCCACTGTGTGGTTGATTCCATTCCATTGTGTGGTTGATACCAATCCATTGTGTGGTTGATACCAGTCCATTGTGTGGTTGATACCATTCCATTGTGTGGTTGATACCATTCCATTGTGTGGTTGATACCAGTCCATTGTGTGGTTGATACCATTCCATTGTGTGGTTGATACCATTCCATTGTGTGGTTGATACCATTCCATTGTGTGGTTGATACCATTCCATTGTGTGGTTGATACCATTCCATTGTGTGGTTGATTCCATTCCATTGTGTGGTTGATACCAGTCCATTGTGTGGTTGATACCATTCCATTGTGTGGTTGATACCATTCCATTGTGTGGTTGATACCATTCCATTGTGTGGTTGATACCATTCCATTGTGTGGTTGATTCCATTCCATTGTGTGGTTGATACCATTCCATTGTGTGGTTGATACCAGTCCATTGTGTGGTTGATACCAGTCCATTGTGTGGTTGATACCAGTCCATTGTGTGGTTGATACCATTCCATTGTGTGGTTGATACCATTCCATTGTGTGGTTGATACCATTCCATTGTGTGGTTGATACCATTCCATTGTGTGGTTGATACCATTCCATTGTGTGGTTGATTCCATTCCATTGTGTGGTTGATACCATTCCATTGTGTGGTTGATTCCATTCCATTGTGTGGTTGATACCAGTCCATTGTGTGGTTGATACCATTCCATTGTGTGGTTGATACCATTCCATTGTGTGGTTGATACCATTCCATTGTGTGGTTGATTCCATTCCATTGTGTGGTTGATACCAGTCCAATGTGTGGTTGATACCATTCCATTGTGTGGTTGATACCAGTCCATTGTGTGGTTGATACCAGTCCATTGTGTGGTTGATTCCATTCCATTGTGTGGTTGATACCAGTCCATTGTGTGGTTGATACCATTCCATTGTGTGGTTGATACCATTCCATTGTGTGGTTGATACCAGTCCAATGTGTGGTTGATACCATTCCATTGTGTGGTTGATACCAGTCCATTGTGTGGTTGATACCAGTCCATTGTGTGGTTGATACCATTCCAGTGTGTGGTTGATTCCATTCCATTGTGTGGTTGATACCATTCCATTGTGTGGTTGATTCCATTCCATTGTGTGGTTGATACCATTCCATTGTGTGGTTGATTCCATTCCATTGTGTGGTTGATTCCATTCCATTGTGTGGTTGATACCAGTCCATTGTGTGGTTGATTCAATTCCATTGTGTGGTTGATACCATTCCATTGTGTGGTTGATACCATTCCATTGTGTGGTTGATACCATTCCATTGTGTGGTTGATTCCATTCCATTGTGTGGTTGATACCATTCCATTGTGTGGTTGATACCATTCCATTGTGTGGTTGATACCATTGATACCATTCCATTGTGTGGTTGATTCCATTCCATTCTGTGGTTGATTCCTCTCCATTGTGTGGTTGATACCATTGATACCATTCCATTGTGTGGTTGATACCATTCCATTGTGTGGTTGATTCCATTCCATTGTGTGGTTGATACCATTCCATTGTGTGGTTGATACCATTCCACTGTGTGGTTGATTCCATTCCATTGTGTGGTTGATACCATTCCATTGTGTGGTTGATACCAGTCCATTGTGTGGTTGATACCAGTCCATTGTGTGGTTGATTCCATTCCATTGTGTGGTTGATACCATTCCATTGTGTGGTTGATTCCAGTCCATTGTGTGGTTGATTCCATTCCATTGTGTCGTTGATTCCAGTCCATTGTGTGGTTGATACCAGTCCATTGTGTGGTTGATACCATTCCATTGTGTGGTTGATACCATTCCATTGTGTGGTTGATTCCATTCCATTGTGTGGTTGATTCCATTCCATTGTGTGGTTGATACCAGTCCATTGTGTGGTTGATACCAGTCCATTGTGTGGTTGATACCAGTCCATTGTGTGGTTGATACCAGTCCATTGTGTGGTTGATTCCATTCTATTGTGTGGTTGATTCCATTCCATTGTGTGGTTGATACCATTCCATTGTGTGGTTGATACCATTCCATTGTGTGGTTGATACCATTCCATTGTGTGGTTGATTCCATTCCATTGTGTGGTTGATACCATTCCATTGTGTGGTTGATACCATTCCATTGTGTGGTTGATACCATTCCATTGTGAGGTTGATTCCATTCTATTGTGTGGTTGATTCCATTCCATTGTGTGGTTGATACCATTCCATTGTGTGGTTGATACCATTCCATTGTGTGGTTGATACCATTCCATTGTGTGGTTGATTCCATTCTATTGTGTGGTTGATTCCATTCTATTGTGTGGTTGATTCCATTCCATTGTGTGGTTGATACCAGTCCATTGTGTGGTTGATACCATTCCATTGTGTGGTTGATTCCATTCTATTGTGTGGTTGATTCCATTCCATTGTGTGGTTGATACCATTCCATTGTGTGGTTGATACCATTCCATTGTGTGGTTGATACCATTCCATTGTGTGGTTGATACCATTCCATTGTGTGGTTGATACCATTCCATTGTGTGGTTGATACCGTTCCATTGTGTGGTTGATACCGTTCCATTGTGTGGTTGATACCGTTCCATTGTGTGGTTGATACCAGTCCATTGTGTGGTTGATACCGGTTGATACCATTCCATTGTGTGGTTGATACCAGTCCATTGTGTGGTTGATACCATTCCATTGTGTGGTTGATTCCATTCCATTGTGTGGTTGATACCATTCCATTGTGTGGTTGATACCATTCCATTGTGTGGTTGATACCATTGATACCATTCCATTGTGTGGTTGATTCCATTCCATTGTGTGGTTGATTCCTCTCCATTGTGTGGTTGATACCATTGATACCATTCCATTGTGTGGTTGATACCATTCCATTGTGTGGTTGATTCCATTCCATTGTGTGGTTGATACCATTCCATTGTGTGGTTGATACCAGTCCATTGTGTGGTTGATACCATTCCATTGTGTGGTTGATACCAGTCCATTGTGTGGTTGATACCAGTCCATTGTGTGGTTGATACCATTCCATTGTGTGGTTGATACCATTCCATTGTGTGGTTGATACCATTCCATTGTGTGGTTGATTCCATTCCATTGTGTGGTTGATACCAGTCCATTGTGTGGTTGATTCCATTCCATTGTGTGGTTGATACCATTCCATTGTGTGGTTGATTCCAGTCCATTGTGTGGTTGATTCCAGTCCATTGTGTCGTTGATTCCAGTCCATTGTGTGGTTGATACCAGTCCATTGTGTGGTTGATACCATTCCATTGTGTGGTTGATACCATTCCATTGTGTGGTTGATTCCATTCCATTGTGTGGTTGATTCCATTCCATTGTGTGGTTGATACCAGTCCATTGTGTGGTTGATACCAGTCCATTGTGTGGTTGATTCCATTCTATTGTGTGGTTGATTCCATTCCATTGTGTGGTTGATAACATTCCATTGTGTGGTTGATACCATTCCATTGTGTGGTTGATACCATTCCAGTGTGTGGTTGATACCATTCCATTGTGTGGTTGATACCATTCCATTGTGTGGTTGATTCCATTCCATTGTGTGGTTGATACCATTCCATTGTGTGGTTGATACCATTCCATTGTGTGGTTGATTCCATTCCATTGTGTGGTTGATTCCATTCCATTGTGTGGTTGATACCATTGATACCATTCCATTGTGTGGTTGATTCCATTCCATTGTGTGGTTGATTCCTCTCCATTGTGTGGTTGATACCATTGATACCATTCCATTGTGTGGTTGATACCATTCCATTGTGTGGTTGATTCCATTCCATTGTGTGGTTGATACCATTCCATTGTGTGGTTGATACCATTCCACTGTGTGGTTGATTCCATTCCATTGTGTGGTTGATACCATTCCATTGTGTGGTTGATACCAGTCCATTGTGTGGTTGATACCATTCCATTGTGTGGTTGATACCAGTCCATTGTGTGGTTGATACCATTCCATTGTGTGGTTGATACCATTCCATTGTGTGGTTGATACCATTCCATTGTGTGGTTGATACCATTCCATTGTGTGGTTGATTCCATTCCATTGTGTGGTTGATACCAGTCCATTGTGTGGTTGATTCCATTCCATTGTGTGGTTGATACCATTCCATTGTGTGGTTGATTCCATTCCATTGTGTGGTTGATTCCATTCCATTGTGTGGTTGATACCAGTCCATTGTGTGGTTGATACCAGTCCATTGTGTGGTTGATACCAGTCCATTGTGTGGTTGATTCCAGTCCATTGTGTGGTTGATTCCATTCCATTGTGTGGTTGATACCATTCCATTGTGTGGTTGATACCATTCCATTGTGTGGTTGATACCATTCCATTGTGTGGTTGATACCATTCCATTGTGTGGTTGATTCCATTCCATTGTGTGGTTGATACCATTCCATTGTGTGGTTGATACCATTCCATTGTGTGGTTGATTCCATTCCATTGTGTGGTTGATTCCATTCTATTGTGTGGTTGATTCCATTCCATTGTGTGGTTGATACCATTCCATTGTGTGGTTGATACCATTCCATTGTGTGGTTGATACCATTCCATTGTGTGGTTGATTCCATTCTATTGTGTGGTTGATTCCATTCCATTGTGTGGTTGATACCAGTCCATTGTGTGGTTGATACCATTCCATTGTGTGGTTGATTCCATTCTATTGTGTGGTTGATACCATTCCATTGTGTGGTTGATACCATTCCATTGTGTGGTTGATACCATTCCATTGTGTGGTTGATACCATTCCATTGTGTGGTTGATACCATTCCATTGTGTGGTTGATACCGTTCCATTGTGTGGTTGATACCGTTCCATTGTGTGGTTGATACCAGTCCATTGTGTGGTTGATACCGGTTGATACCATTCCATTGTGTGGTTGATACCATTCCATTGTGTGGTTGATACCAGTCCATTGTGTGGTTGATACCAGTCCATTGTGTGGTTGATACCATTCCATTGTGTGGTTGATTCCATTCCATTGTGTGGTTGATTCCATTCCATTGTGTGGTTGATTCCATTCCATTGTGTGGTTGATACCATTCCATTGTGTGGTTGATACCATTCCATTGTGTGGTTGATACCATTCCATTGTGTGGTTGATACCAGTCCATTGTGTGGTTGATACCAGTCCATTGTGTGGTTGATACCAGTCCATTGTGTGGTTGATTCCAGTCCATTGTGTGGTTGATTCCATTCCATTGTGTGGTTGATACCATTCCATTGTGTGGTTGATACCAGTCCATTGTGTGGTTGATACCATTCCATTGTGTGGTTGATTCCATTCCATTGTGTGGTTGATACCATTCCATTGTGTGGTTGATACCATTGATACCATTCCATTGTGTGGTTGTTTCCATTCCATTGTGTGGTTGATTCCATTCCATTGTGTGGTTGATACCATTCCATTGTGTGGTTGATACCAGTCCATTGTGTGGTTGATACCATTCCATTGTGTGGTTGATACCAGTCCATGGTGTGGTTGATACCATTCCATGGTGTGGTTGATTCCATTCCATGGTGTGGTTGATTCCAGTCCATGGTGTGGTTGATACCATTCCATTGTGTGGTTGATACCAGTCCATTGTGTGGTTGATACCATTCCATTGTGTGGTTGATACCATTCCATTGTGTGGTTGATACCAGTCCATTGTGTGGTTGATTCCATTCCATTGTGTGGTTGATACCATTCCATTGTGTGGTTGATTCCAGTCCATGGTGTGGTTGATACCAGTCCATTGTGTGGTTGATACCATTGATAGCATTCCATTGTGTGGTTGATACCAGTCCATTGTGTGGTTGATACCAGTCCATTGTGTGGTTGATACCATTCCATTGTGTGGTTGATTCCAGTCCATGGTGTGGTTGATACCATTGATAGCATTCCATTGTGTGGTTGATACCATTCCATCGTGTGGTTGATACCATTCCATTGTGTGGTTGATACCATTCCATTGTGTGGTTGATTCCAGTCCATGGTGTGGTTGATACCATTCCATTGTGTGGTTGATACCATTCCATTGTGTGGTTGATACCATTCCATTGTGTGGTTGATACCATTCCATTGTGTGGTTGATACCATTCCATTGTGTGGTTGATACCATTCCATTGTGTGGTTGATTCCATTCCATTGTGTGGTTGATACCATTCCATTGTGTGGTTGATACCATTCCATTGTGTGGTTGATTCCATTCCATTGTGTGGTTGATTCCATTCTATTGTGTGGTTGATACCATTCCATTGTGTGGTTGATACCATTCCATTGTGTGGTTGATACCATTCCATTGTGTGGTTGATACCATTCCATTGTGTGGTTGATTCCATTCTATTGTGTGGTTGATTCCATTCTATTGTGTGGTTGATTCCATTCCATTGTGTGGTTGATACCAGTCCATTGTGTGGTTGATACCATTCCATTGTGTGGTTGATTCCATTCTATTGTGTGGTTGATTCCATTCCATTGTGTGGTTGATACCATTCCATTGTGTGGTTGATACCATTCCATTGTGTGGTTGATACCATTCCATTGTGTGGTTGATACCATTCCATTGTGTGGTTGATACCATTCCATTGTGTGGTTGATACCATTCCATTGTGTGGTTGATACCGTTCCATTGTGTGGTTGATACCGTTCCATTGTGTGGTTGATACCAGTCCATTGTGTGGTTGATACCGGTTGATACCATTCCATTGTGTGGTTGATACCATTCCATTGTGTGGTTGATTCCATTCCATTGTGTGGTTGATACCATTCCATTGTGTGGTTGATACCATTCCATTGTGTGGTTGATACCATTGATACCATTCCATTGTGTGGTTGATTCCATTCCATTGTGTGGTTGATTCCTCTCCATTGTGTGGTTGATACCATTGATACCATTCCATTGTGTGGTTGATACCATTCCATTGTGTGGTTGATTCCATTCCATTGTGTGGTTGATACCATTCCATTGTGTGGTTGATACCATTCCACTGTGTGGTTGATTCCATTCCATTGTGTGGTTGATACCATTCCATTGTGTGGTTGATACCAGTCCATTGTGTGGTTGATACCATTCCATTGTGTGGTTGATACCAGTCCATTGTGTGGTTGATACCAGTCCATTGTGTGGTTGATACCATTCCATTGTGTGGTTGATACCATTCCATTGTGTGGTTGATACCATTCCATTGTGTGGTTGATTCCATTCCATTGTGTGGTTGATACCAGTCCATTGTGTGGTTGATTCCATTCCATTGTGTGGTTGATACCATTCCATTGTGTGGTTGATTCCAGTCCATTGTGTGGTTGATTCCATTCCATTGTGTCGTTGATTCCAGTCCATTGTGTGGTTGATACCAGTCCATTGTGTGGTTGATACCATTCCATTGTGTGGTTGATACCATTCCATTGTGTGGTTGATACCATTCCATTGTGTGGTTGATACCATTCCATTGTGTGGTTGATTCCATTCCATTGTGTGGTTGATTCCATTCCATTGTGTGGTTGATACCAGTCCATTGTGTGGTTGATACCAGTCCATTGTGTGGTTGATACCAGTCCATTGTGTGGTTGATTCCATTCTATTGTGTGGTTGATTCCATTCCATTGTGTGGTTGATACCATTCCATTGTGTGGTTGATACCATTCCATTGTGTGGTTGATACCATTCCATTGTGTGGTTGATACCATTCCATTGTGTGGTTGATTCCATTCCATTGTGTGGTTGATACCATTCCATTGTGTGGTTGATACCATTCCATTGTGTGGTTGATTCCATTCCATTGTGTGGTTGATTCCATTCCATTGTGTGGTTGATACCATTGATACCATTCCATTGTGTGGTTGATTCCATTCCATTGTGTGGTTGATTCCTCTCCATTGTGTGGTTGATACCATTGATACCATTCCATTGTGTGGTTGATACCATTCCATTGTGTGGTTGATTCCATTCCATTGTGTGGTTGATACCATTCCATTGTGTGGTTGATACCATTCCACTGTGTGGTTGATTCCATTCCATTGTGTGGTTGATACCATTCCATTGTGTGGTTGATACCAGTCCATTGTGTTGTTGATACCATTCCATTGTGTGGTTGATACCAGTCCATTGTGTGGTTGATACCATTCCATTGTGTGGTTGATACCATTCCATTGTGTGGTTGATACCATTCCATTGTGTGGTTGATACCATTCCATTGTGTGGTTGATTCCATTCCATTGTGTGGTTGATACCAGTCCATTGTGTGGTTGATTCCATTCCATTGTGTGGTTGATACCATTCCATTGTGTGGTTGATTCCAGTCCATTGTGTGGTTGATTCCATTCCATTGTGTCGTTGATTCCAGTCCATTGTGTGGTTGATACCAGTCCATTGTGTGGTTGATACCATTCCATTGTGTGGTTGATACCATTCCATTGTGTGGTTGATTCCATTCCATTGTGTGGTTGATACCAGTCCATTGTGTGGTTGATACCAGTCCATTGTGTGGTTGATACCAGTCCATTGTGTGGTTGATTCCATTCTATTGTGTGGTTGATTCCATTCCATTGTGTGGTTGATACCATTCCATTGTGTGGTTGATACCATTCCATTGTGTGGTTGATACCATTCCATTGTGTGGTTGATACCATTCCATTGTGTGGTTGATTCCATTCCATTGTGTGGTTGATACCATTCCATTGTGTGGTTGATACCATTCCATTGTGTGGTTGATTCCATTCCATTGTGTGGTTGATTCCATTCTATTGTGTGGTTGATTCCATTCCATTGTGTGGTTGATACCATTCCATTGTGTGGTTGATACCATTCCATTGTGTGGTTGATTCCATTCTATTGTGTGGTTGATTCCATTCCATTGTGTGGTTGATACCAGTCCATTGTGTGGTTGATACCATTCCATTGTGTGGTTGATTCCATTCTATTGTGTGGTTGATTCCATTCCATTGTGTGGTTGATACCATTCCATTGTGTGGTTGATACCATTCCATTGTGTGGTTGATACCATTCCATTGTGTGGTTGATACCATTCCATTGTGTGGTTGATACCATTCCATTGTGTGGTTGATACCGTTCCATTGTGTGGTTGATACCGTTCCATTGTGTGGTTGATACCGTTCCATTGTGTGGTTGATACCATTCCATTGTGTGGTTGATACCGTTCCATTGTGTGGTTGATACCGTTCCATTGTGTGGTTGATACCGTTCCATTGTGTGGTTGATACCAGTCCATTGTGTGGTTGATACCATTCCATTGTGTGGTTGATACCATTCCATTGTGTGGTTGATACCATTCCATTGTGTGGTTGATACCATTCCATTGTGTGGTTGATACCATTCCATTGTGTGGTTGATACCGTTCCATTGTGTGGTTGATACCGTTCCATTGTGTGGTTGATACCGTTCCATTGTGTGGTTGATACCAGTCCATTGTGTGGTTGATACCGGTTGATACCATTCCATTGTGTGGTTGATACCAGTCCATTGTGTGGTTGATACCAGTCCATTGTGTGGTTGATACCATTCCATTGTGTGGTTGATACCATTCCATTGTGTGGTTGATTCCATTCCATTGTGTGGTTGATTCCATTCCATTGTGTGGTTGATACCATTCCATTGTGTGGTTGATACCATTCCATTGTGTGGTTGATACCATTCCATTGTGTGGTTGATACCAGTCCATTGTGTGGTTGATACCAGTCCATTGTGTGGTTGATACCATTCCATTGTGTGGTTGATTCCATTCCATTGTGTGGTTGATTCCATTCCATTGTGTGGTTGATACCATTCCATTGTGTGGTTGATACCAGTCCATTGTGTGGTTGATACCATTCCATTGTGTGGTTGATTCCATTCCATTGTGTGGTTGATACCATTCCATTGTGTGGTTGATACCATTGATACCATTCCATTGTGTGGTTGATTCCATTCCATTGTGTGGTTGATTCCATTCCATTGTGTGGTTGATACCATTCCATTGTGTGGTTGATACCAGTCCATTGTGTGGTTGATACCAGTCCATTGTGTGGTTGATACCATTCCATTGTGTGGTTGATACCATTCCATTGTGTGGTTGATACCAGTCCATTGTGTGGTTGATTCCATTCCATTGTGTGGTTGATTCCATTCCATTGTGTGGTTGATTCCAGTCCATGGTGTGGTTGATACCATTCCATTGTGTGGTTGATACCAGTCCATTGTGTGGTTGATACCATTCCATTGTGTGGTTGATACCAGTCCATTGTGTGGTTGATACCATTCCATTGTGTGGTTGATACCAGTCCATTGTGTGGTTGATTCCATTCCATTGTGTGGTTGATACCATTCCATTGTGTGGTTGATACCAGTCCATTGTGTGGTTGATACCATTGATAGCATTCCATTGTGTGGTTGATACCAGTCCATTGTGTGGTTGATACCAGTCCATTGTGTGGTTGATACCATTCCATTGTGTGGTTGATTCCAGTCCATGGTGTGGTTGATACCAGTCCATTGTGTGGTTGATACCATTGATAGCATTCCATTGTGTGGTTGATACCATTCCATCGTGTGGTTGATACCATTCCATTGTGTGGTTGATACCATTCCATTGTGTGGTTGATTCCAGTCCATGGTGTGGTTGATTCCAGTCCATGGTGTGGTTGATACCATTCCATTGTGTGGTTGATACCAGTCCATTGTGTGGTTGAATCCATTCCATTGTGTGGTTGATACCAGTCCATTGTGTCGTTGATTCCAGTCCATTGTGTGGTTGATTCCATTCCATTGTGTGGTTGATTCCATTCCATTGTGTGGTTGATACCAGTCCATTGTGTGGTTGATACCAGTCCATTGTGTGGTTGATACCAGTCCATTGTGTGGTTGATACCAGTCCATTGTGTGGTTGATTCCATTCTATTGTGTGGTTGATTCCATTCCATTGTGTGGTTGATACCATTCCATTGTGTGGTTGATACCATTCCATTGTGTGGTTGATACCATTCCATTGTGTGGTTGATACCATTCCATTGTGTGGTTGATTCCATTCCATTGTGTGGTTGATACCATTCCATTGTGTGGTTGATACCATTCCATTGTGTGGTTGATTCCATTCCATTGTGTGGTTGATTCCATTCTATTGTGTGGTTGATTCCATTCCATTGTGTGGTTGATACCATTCCATTGTGTGGTTGATACCATTCCATTGTGTGGTTGATACCATTCCATTGTGTGGTTGATTCCATTCTATTGTGTGGTTGATTCCATTCTATTGTGTGGTTGATTCCATTCCATTGTGTGGTTGATACCAGTCCATTGTGTGGTTGATACCATTCCATTGTGTGGTTGATTCCATTCTATTGTGTGGTTGATTCCATTCCATTGTGTGGTTGATACCATTCCATTGTGTTTGATACCATTCCATTGTGTGGTTGATACCATTCCATTGTGTGGTTGATACCATTCCATTGTGTGGTTGATACCATTCCATTGTGTGGTTGATACCATTCCATTGTGTGGTTGATACCGTTCCATTGTGTGGTTGATACCAGTCCATTGTGTGGTTGATACCGGTTGATACCATTCCTTTGTGTGGTTGATACCATTCCATTGTGTGGTTGATACCAGTCCATTGTGTGGTTGATACCAGTCCATTGTGTGGTTGATACCATTCCATTGTGTGGTTGATTCCATTCCATTGTGTGGTTGATTCCATTCCATTGTGTGGTTGATTCCATTCCATTGTGTGGTTGATTCCATTCCATTGTGTGGTTGATACCATTCCATTGTGTGGTTGATACCATTCCATTGTGTGGTTGATACCATTCCATTGTGTGGTTGATACCAGTCCATTGTGTGGTTGATACCAGTCCATTGTGTGGTTGATACCATTCCATTGTGTGGTTGATTCCATTCCATTGTGTGGTTGATACCATTCCATTGTGTGGTTGATACCAGTCCATTGTGTGGTTGATACCATTCCATTGTGTGGTTGATTCCATTCCATTGTGTGGTTGATACCATTCCATTGTGTGGTTGATACCATTCCATTGTGTGGTTGATACCATTCCATTGTGTGGTTGATTCCATTCCATTGTGTGGTTGATTCCATTCCATTGTGTGGTTGATTCCATTCCATTGTGTGGTTGATACCATTCCATTGTGTGGTTGATACCAGTCCATTGTGTGGTTGATACCATTCCATTGTGTGGTTGATACCAGTCCATTGTGTGGTTGATACCATTCCATTGTGTGGTTGATTCCATTCCATTGTGTGGTTGATTCCAGTCCATGGTGTGGTTGATACCATTCCATTGTGTGGTTGATACCAGTCCATTGTGTGGTTGATACCATTCCATTGTGTGGTTGATTCCATTCCATTGTGTGGTTGATTCCATTCCATTGTGTGGTTGATTCCATTCCATTGTGTGGTTGATTCCATTCCATTGTGTGGTTGATACCATTCCATTGTGTGGTTGATACCATTCCATTGTGTGGTTGATACCATTCCATTGTGTGGTTGATACCAGTCCATTGTGTGGTTGATACCAGTCCATTGTGTGGTTGATACCATTCCATTGTGTGGTTGATTCCATTCCATTGTGTGGTTGATACCATTCCATTGTGTGGTTGATACCAGTCCATTGTGTGGTTGATACCATTCCATTGTGTGGTTGATTCCATTCCATTGTGTGGTTGATACCATTCCATTGTGTGGTTGATACCATTCCATTGTGTGGTTGATACCATTCCATTGTGTGGTTGATTCCATTCCATTGTGTGGTTGATTCCATTCCATTGTGTGGTTGATTCCATTCCATTGTGTGGTTGATACCATTCCATTGTGTGGTTGATACCAGTCCATTGTGTGGTTGATACCATTCCATTGTGTGGTTGATACCAGTCCATTGTGTGGTTGATACCATTCCATTGTGTGGTTGATTCCATTCCATTGTGTGGTTGATTCCAGTCCATGGTGTGGTTGATACCATTCCATTGTGTGGTTGATACCAGTCCATTGTGTGGTTGATACCATTCCATTGTGTGGTTGATACCAGTCCATTGTGTGGTTGATACCATTCCATTGTGTGGTTGATACCAGTCCATTGTGTGGTTGATTCCATTCCATTGTGTGGTTGATACCATTCCATTGTGTGGTTGATTCCAGTCCATGGTGTGGTTGATACCAGTCCATTGTGTGGTTGATACCATTGATAGCATTCCATTGTGTGGTTGATACCAGTCCATTGTGTGGTTGATACCAGTCCATTGTGTGGTTGATACCATTCCATTGTGTGGTTGATTCCAGTCCATGGTGTGGTTGATACCAGTCCATTGTGTGGTTGATACCATTGATAGCATTCCATTGTGTGGTTGATACCATTCCATCGTGTGGTTGATACCATTCCATTGTGTGGTTGATACCATTCCATTGTGTGGTTGATTCCAGTCCATTGTGTGGTTGATTCCAGTCCATGGTGTGGTTGATACCATTCCATTGTGTGGTTGATACCAGTCCATTGTGTGGTTGATTCCATTCCATTGTGTGGTTGATACCAGTCCATTGTGTGGTTGATTCCATTCCATTGTGTGGTTGATACCATTCCATTGTGTGGTTGATACCAGTCCATTGTGTGGTTGATACCATTCCATTGTGTGGTTGATACCAGTCCATTGTGTGGTTGATACCATTGATACCATTCCATTGTGTGGTTGATACCATTCCATTGTGTGGTTGATACCGGTTGATACCATTCCATTGTGTGGTTGATTCCATTCCATTGTGTGGTTGATACCATTCCATTGTGTGGTTGATTCCATTCCATTGTGTGGTTGATACCATTCCATTGTGTGGTTGATACCATTCCATTGTGTGGTTGATACCATTCCATTGTGTGGTTGATACCATTCCATTGTGTGGTTGATACCAGTCCAATGTGTGGTTGATATCATTCCATTGTGTGGTTGATACCATTCCATTGTGTGGTTGATACCATTCCATTGTGTGGTTGATTCCATTCCATTGTGTGGTTGATACCATTCCATTGTGTGGTTGATACCAGTCCATTGTGTGGTTGATACCATTCCATTGTGTGGTTGATTCCATTCCATTGTGTGGTTGATACCATTCCATTGTGTGGTTGATACCATTGATACCATTCCATTGTGTGGTTGATTCCATTCCATTGTGTGGTTGATTCCATTCCATTGTGTGGTTGATACCATTCCATTGTGTGGTTGATACCAGTCCATTGTGTGGTTGATACCATTCCATTGTGTGGTTGATACCAGTCCATTGTGTGGTTGATACCATTCCATTGTGTGGTTGATACCAGTCCATTGTGTGGTTGATACCATTCCATTGTGTGGTTGATTCCATTCCATTGTGTGGTTGATTCCAGTCCATGGTGTGGTTGATACCATTCCATTGTGTGGTTGATACCAGTCCATTGTGTGGTTGATACCATTCCATTGTGTGGTTGATACCAGTCCATTGTGTGGTTGATACCATTCCATTGTGTGGTTGATACCAGTCCATTGTGTGGTTGATTCCATTCCATTGTGTGGTTGATACCATTCCATTGTGTGGTTGATTCCAGTCCATGGTGTGGTTGATACCAGTCCATTGTGTGGTTGATACCATTGATAGCATTCCATTGTGTGGTTGATACCAGTCCATTGTGTGGTTGATACCAGTCCATTGTGTGGTTGATACCATTCCATTGTGTGGTTGATTCCAGTCCATGGTGTGGTTGATACCAGTCCATTGTGTGGTTGATACCATTCCATTGTGTGGTTGATTCCATTCTATTGTGTGGTTGATTCCATTCCATTGTGTGGTTGATACCATTCCATTGTGTGGTTGATACCATTCCATTGTGTGGTTGATACCATTCCATTGTGTGGTTGATACCATTCCATTGTGTGGTTGATTCCATTCCATTGTGTGGTTGATTCCATTCTATTGTGTGGTTGATTCCATTCCATTGTGTGGTTGATACCATTCCATTGTGTGGTTGATACCATTCCATTGTGTGGTTGATTCCATTCTATTGTGTGGTTGATTCCATTCCATTGTGTGGTTGATACCAGTCCATTGTGTGGTTGATACCATTCCATTGTGTGGTTGATTCCATTCTATTGTGTGGTTGATTCCATTCCATTGTGTGGTTGATACCATTCCATTGTGTGGTTGATACCATTCCATTGTGTGGTTGATACCATTCCATTGTGTGGTTGATACCATTCCATTGTGTGGTTGATACCATTCCATTGTGTGGTTGATACCGTTCCATTGTGTGGTTGATACCGTTCCATTGTGTGGTTGATACCGTTCCATTGTGTGGTTGATACCATTCCATTGTGTGGTTGATACCGTTCCATTGTGTGGTTGATACCGTTCCATTGTGTGGTTGATACCGTTCCATTGTGTGGTTGATACCAGTCCATTGTGTGGTTGATACCATTCCATTGTGTGGTTGATACCATTCCATTGTGTGGTTGATACCATTCCATTGTGTGGTTGATACCATTCCATTGTGTGGTTGATACCATTCCATTGTGTGGTTGATACCGTTCCATTGTGTGGTTGATACCGTTCCATTGTGTGGTTGATACCGTTCCATTGTGTGGTTGATACCAGTCCATTGTGTGGTTGATACCGGTTGATACCATTCCATTGTGTGGTTGATACCAGTCCATTGTGTGGTTGATACCAGTCCATTGTGTGGTTGATACCATTCCATTGTGTGGTTGATACCATTCCATTGTGTGGTTGATTCCATTCCATTGTGTGGTTGATTCCATTCCATTGTGTGGTTGATACCATTCCATTGTGTGGTTGATACCATTCCATTGTGTGGTTGATACCATTCCATTGTGTGGTTGATACCAGTCCATTGTGTGGTTGATACCAGTCCATTGTGTGGTTGATACCATTCCATTGTGTGGTTGATTCCATTCCATTGTGTGGTTGATTCCATTCCATTGTGTGGTTGATACCATTCCATTGTGTGGTTGATACCAGTCCATTGTGTGGTTGATACCATTCCATTGTGTGGTTGATTCCATTCCATTGTGTGGTTGATACCATTCCATTGTGTGGTTGATACCATTGATACCATTCCATTGTGTGGTTGATTCCATTCCATTGTGTGGTTGATTCCATTCCATTGTGTGGTTGATACCATTCCATTGTGTGGTTGATACCAGTCCATTGTGTGGTTGATACCATTCCATTGTGTGGTTGATACCAGTCCATTGTGTGGTTGATACCATTCCATTGTGTGGTTGATACCATTCCATTGTGTGGTTGATACCAGTCCATTGTGTGGTTGATTCCATTCCATTGTGTGGTTGATTCCATTCCATTGTGTGGTTGATTCCAGTCCATGGTGTGGTTGATACCATTCCATTGTGTGGTTGATACCAGTCCATTGTGTGGTTGATACCATTCCATTGTGTGGTTGATACCAGTCCATTGTGTGGTTGATACCATTCCATTGTGTGGTTGATACCAGTCCATTGTGTGGTTGATTCCATTCCATTGTGTGGTTGATACCATTCCATTGTGTGGTTGATACCAGTCCATTGTGTGGTTGATACCATTGATAGCATTCCATTGTGTGGTTGATACCAGTCCATTGTGTGGTTGATACCAGTCCATTGTGTGGTTGATACCATTCCATTGTGTGGTTGATTCCAGTCCATGGTGTGGTTGATACCAGTCCATTGTGTGGTTGATACCATTGATAGCATTCCATTGTGTGGTTGATACCATTCCATCGTGTGGTTGATACCATTCCATTGTGTGGTTGATACCATTCCATTGTGTGGTTGATTCCAGTCCATGGTGTGGTTGATTCCAGTCCATGGTGTGGTTGATACCATTCCATTGTGTGGTTGATACCAGTCCATTGTGTGGTTGAATCCATTCCATTGTGTGGTTGATACCAGTCCATTGTGTCGTTGATTCCAGTCCATTGTGTGGTTGATTCCATTCCATTGTGTGGTTGATTCCATTCCATTGTGTGGTTGATACCAGTCCATTGTGTGGTTGATACCAGTCCATTGTGTGGTTGATACCAGTCCATTGTGTGGTTGATACCAGTCCATTGTGTGGTTGATTCCATTCTATTGTGTGGTTGATTCCATTCCATTGTGTGGTTGATACCATTCCATTGTGTGGTTGATACCATTCCATTGTGTGGTTGATACCATTCCATTGTGTGGTTGATACCATTCCATTGTGTGGTTGATTCCATTCCATTGTGTGGTTGATACCATTCCATTGTGTGGTTGATACCATTCCATTGTGTGGTTGATTCCATTCCATTGTGTGGTTGATTCCATTCTATTGTGTGGTTGATTCCATTCCATTGTGTGGTTGATACCATTCCATTGTGTGGTTGATACCATTCCATTGTGTGGTTGATACCATTCCATTGTGTGGTTGATTCCATTCTATTGTGTGGTTGATTCCATTCTATTGTGTGGTTGATTCCATTCCATTGTGTGGTTGATACCAGTCCATTGTGTGGTTGATACCATTCCATTGTGTGGTTGATTCCATTCTATTGTGTGGTTGATTCCATTCTATTGTGTGGTTGATTCCATTCCATTGTGTGGTTGATACCATTCCATTGTGTGGTTGATACCATTCCATTGTGTGGTTGATACCATTCCATTGTGTGGTTGATACCATTCCATTGTGTGGTTGATACCATTCCATTGTGTGGTTGATACCGTTCCATTGTGTGGTTGATACCAGTCCATTGTGTGGTTGATACCGGTTGATACCATTCCTTTGTGTGGTTGATACCATTCCATTGTGTGGTTGATACCAGTCCATTGTGTGGTTGATACCAGTCCATTGTGTGGTTGATACCATTCCATTGTGTGGTTGATTCCATTCCATTGTGTGGTTGATTCCATTCCATTGTGTGGTTGATTCCATTCCATTGTGTGGTTGATTCCATTCCATTGTGTGGTTGATACCATTCCATTGTGTGGTTGATACCATTCCATTGTGTGGTTGATACCATTCCATTGTGTGGTTGATACCAGTCCATTGTGTGGTTGATACCAGTCCATTGTGTGGTTGATACCATTCCATTGTGTGGTTGATTCCATTCCATTGTGTGGTTGATACCATTCCATTGTGTGGTTGATACCAGTCCATTGTGTGGTTGATACCATTCCATTGTGTGGTTGATTCCATTCCATTGTGTGGTTGATACCATTCCATTGTGTGGTTGATTCCATTCCATTGTGTGGTTGATACCATTCCATTGTGTGGTTGATACCATTGATACCATTCCATTGTGTGGTTGATTCCATTCCATTGTGTGGTTGATTCCATTCCATTGTGTGGTTGATACCATTCCATTGTGTGGTTGATACCAGTCCATTGTGTGGTTGATACCATTCCATTGTGTGGTTGATACCAGTCCATTGTGTGGTTGATACCATTCCATTGTGTGGTTGATTCCATTCCATTGTGTGGTTGATTCCAGTCCATGGTGTGGTTGATACCATTCCATTGTGTGGTTGATACCAGTCCATTGTGTGGTTGATACCATTCCATTGTGTGGTTGATACCAGTCCATTGTGTGGTTGATACCATTCCATTGTGTGGTTGATACCAGTCCATTGTGTGGTTGATTCCATTCCATTGTGTGGTTGATACCATTCCATTGTGTGGTTGATTCCAGTCCATGGTGTGGTTGATACCAGTCCATTGTGTGGTTGATACCATTGATAGCATTCCATTGTGTGGTTGATACCAGTCCATTGTGTGGTTGATACCAGTCCATTGTGTGGTTGATACCATTCCATTGTGTGGTTGATTCCAGTCCATGGTGTGGTTGATACCAGTCCATTGTGTGGTTGATACCATTGATAGCATTCCATTGTGTGGTTGATACCATTCCATCGTGTGGTTGATACCATTCCATTGTGTGGTTGATACCATTCCATTGTGTGGTTGATTCCAGTCCATTGTGTGGTTGATTCCAGTCCATGGTGTGGTTGATACCATTCCATTGTGTGGTTGATACCAGTCCATTGTGTGGTTGATTCCATTCCATTGTGTGGTTGATACCAGTCCATTGTGTGGTTGATTCCATTCCATTGTGTGGTTGATACCATTCCATTGTGTGGTTGATACCAGTCCATTGTGTGGTTGATACCATTCCATTGTGTGGTTGATACCAGTCCATTGTGTGGTTGATACCATTGATACCATTCCATTGTGTGGTTGATACCATTCCATTGTGTGGTTGATACCGGTTGATACCATTCCATTGTGTGGTTGATTCCATTCCATTGTGTGGTTGATACCATTCCATTGTGTGGTTGATTCCATTCCATTGTGTGGTTGATACCATTCCATTGTGTGGTTGATACCATTCCATTGTGTGGTTGATACCATTCCATTGTGTGGTTGATACCATTCCATTGTGTGGTTGATACCAGTCCAATGTGTGGTTGATATCATTCCATTGTGTGGTTGATACCATTCCATTGTGTGGTTGATACCATTCCATTGTGTGGTTGATTCCATTCCATTGTGTGGTTGATACCATTCCATTGTGTGGTTGATACCAGTCCATTGTGTGGTTGATACCATTCCATTGTGTGGTTGATTCCATTCCATTGTGTGGTTGATACCATTCCATTGTGTGGTTGATACCATTGATACCATTCCATTGTGTGGTTGATTCCATTCCATTGTGTGGTTGATTCCATTCCATTGTGTGGTTGATACCATTCCATTGTGTGGTTGATACCAGTCCATTGTGTGGTTGATACCATTCCATTGTGTGGTTGATACCAGTCCATTGTGTGGTTGATACCATTCCATTGTGTGGTTGATACCAGTCCATTGTGTGGTTGATACCATTCCATTGTGTGGTTGATTCCATTCCATTGTGTGGTTGATTCCAGTCCATGGTGTGGTTGATACCATTCCATTGTGTGGTTGATACCAGTCCATTGTGTGGTTGATACCATTCCATTGTGTGGTTGATACCAGTCCATTGTGTGGTTGATACCATTCCATTGTGTGGTTGATACCAGTCCATTGTGTGGTTGATTCCATTCCATTGTGTGGTTGATACCATTCCATTGTGTGGTTGATTCCAGTCCATGGTGTGGTTGATACCAGTCCATTGTGTGGTTGATACCATTGATAGCATTCCATTGTGTGGTTGATACCAGTCCATTGTGTGGTTGATACCAGTCCATTGTGTGGTTGATACCATTCCATTGTGTGGTTGATTCCAGTCCATGGTGTGGTTGATACCAGTCCATTGTGTGGTTGATACCATTGATAGCATTCCATTGTGTGGTTGATACCATTCCATTGTGTGGTTGATACCATTCCATTGTGTGGTTGATTCCAGTCCATGGTGTGGTTGATTCCAGTCCATGGTGTGGTTGATACCATTCCATTGTGTGGTTGATACCAGTCCATTGTGAGGTTGATTCCATTCCATTGTGTGGTTGATACCAGTCCATTGTGTCGTTGATTCCAGTCCATTGTGTGGTTGATTCCATTCCATTGTGTGGTTGATTCCATTCCATTGTGTGGTTGATACCAGTCCATTGTGTGGTTGATACCAGTCCATTGTGTGGTTGATACCAGTCCATTGTGTGGTTGATTCCATTCTATTGTGTGGTTGATTCCATTCCATTGTGTGGTTGATACCATTCCATTGTGTGGTTGATACCATTCCATTGTGTGGTTGATACCATTCCATTGTGTGGTTGATACCATTCCATTGTGTGGTTGATTCCATTCCATTGTGTGGTTGATACCATTCCATTGTGTGGTTGATACCATTCCATTGTGTGGTTGATTCCATTCCATTGTGTGGTTGATTCCATTCTATTGTGTGGTTGATTCCATTCCATTGTGTGGTTGATTCCATTCCATTGTGTGGTTGATACCATTCCATTGTGTGGTTGATTCCAGTCCATGGTGTGGTTGATACCAGTCCATTGTGTGGTTGATACCATTGATAGCATTCCATTGTGTGGTTGATACCAGTCCATTGTGTGGTTGATACCAGTCCATTGTGTGGTTGATACCATTCCATTGTGTGGTTGATTCCAGTCCATGGTGTGGTTGATACCAGTCCATTGTGTGGTTGATACCATTGATAGCATTCCATTGTGTGGTTGATACCATTCCATCGTGTGGTTGATACCATTCCATTGTGTGGTTGATACCATTCCATTGTGTGGTTGATTCCAGTCCATTGTGTGGTTGATTCCAGTCCATGGTGTGGTTGATACCATTCCATTGTGTGGTTGATACCAGTCCATTGTGTGGTTGATTCCATTCCATTGTGTGGTTGATACCAGTCCATTGTGTGGTTGATACCATTCCATTGTGTGGTTGATACCAGTCCATTGTGTGGTTGATACCATTGATACCATTCCATTGTGTGGTTGATACCATTCCATTGTGTGGTTGATACCGGTTGATACCATTCCATTGTGTGGTTGATTCCATTCCATTGTGTGGTTGATACCATTCCATTGTGTGGTTGATTCCATTCCATTGTGTGGTTGATACCATTCCATTGTGTGGTTGATACCATTCCATTGTGTGGTTGATACCATTCCATTGTGTGGTTGATACCATTCCATTGTGTGGTTGATACCAGTCCAATGTGTGGTTGATATCATTCCATTGTGTGGTTGATACCATTCCATTGTGTGGTTGATACCATTCCATTGTGTGGTTGATTCCATTCCATTGTGTGGTTGATACCAGTCCATTGTGTGGTTGATACCATTCCATTGTGTGGTTGATTCCATTCCATTGTGTGGTTGATACCATTCCATTGTGTGGTTGATACCATTGATACCATTCCATTGTGTGGTTGATTCCATTCCATTGTGTGGTTGATTCCATTCCATTGTGTGGTTGATACCATTCCATTGTGTGGTTGATACCAGTCCATTGTGTGGTTGATACCATTCCATTGTGTGGTTGATACCAGTCCATTGTGTGGTTGATACCATTCCATTGTGTGGTTGATACCAGTCCATTGTGTGGTTGATACCATTCCATTGTGTGGTTGATTCCATTCCATTGTGTGGTTGATTCCAGTCCATGGTGTGGTTGATACCATTCCATTGTGTGGTTGATACCAGTCCATTGTGTGGTTGATACCATTCCATTGTGTGGTTGATACCAGTCCATTGTGTGGTTGATTCCATTCCATTGTGTGGTTGATACCATTCCATTGTGTGGTTGATTCCAGTCCATGGTGTGGTTGATACCAGTCCATTGTGTGGTTGATACCAGTCCATTGTGTGGTTGATACCATTCCATTGTGTGGTTGATTCCAGTCCATGGTGTGGTTGATACCAGTCCATTGTGTGGTTGATACCATTGATAGCATTCCATTGTGTGGTTGATACCATTCCATTGTGTGGTTGATACCATTCCATTGTGTGGTTGATTCCAGTCCATGGTGTGGTTGATTCCAGTCCATGGTGTGGTTGATACCATTCCATTGTGTGGTTGATACCAGTCCATTGTGTGGTTGATTCCATTCCATTGTGTGGTTGATACCAGTCCATTGTGTCGTTGATTCCAGTCCATTGTGTGGTTGATTCCATTCCATTGTGTGGTTGATTCCATTCCATTGTGTGGTTGATACCAGTCCATTGTGTGGTTGATACCAGTCCATTGTGTGGTTGATACCAGTCCATTGTGTGGTTGATTCCATTCTATTGTGTGGTTGATTCCATTCCATTGTGTGGTTGATACCATTCCATTGTGTGGTTGATACCATTCCATTGTGTGGTTGATACCATTCCATTGTGTGGTTGATACCATTCCATTGTGTGGTTGATTCCATTCCATTGTGTGGTTGATACCATTCCATTGTGTGGTTGATACCATTCCATTGTGTGGTTGATTCCATTCCATTGTGTGGTTGATTCCATTCTATTGTGTGGTTGATTCCATTCCATTGTGTGGTTGATACCATTCCATTGTGTGGTTGATACCATTCCATTGTGTGGTTGATACCATTCCATTGTGTGGTTGATTCCAGTCCATGGTCTGGTTGATACCAGTCCATTGTGTGGTTGATACCATTGATAGCATTCCATTGTGTGGTTGATACCATTCCATCGTGTGGTTGATACCATTCCATTGTGTGGTTGATTCCAGTCCATGGTGTGGTTGATTCCAGTCCATGGTGTGGTTGATTCCAGTCCATGGTGTGGTTGATACCATTCCATTGTGTGGTTGATACCAGTCCATTGTGTGGTTGATTCCATTCCATTGTGTGGTTGATACCATTCCATTGTGTGGTTGATACCATTCCATTGTGTGGTTGATACCAGTCCATTGTGTGGTTGATACCATTCCATTGTGTGGTTGATTCCATTCTATTGTGTGGTTGATTCCATTCCATTGTGTGGTTGATACCATTCCATTGTGTGGTTGATACCATTCCATTGTGTGGTTGATACCATTCCATTGTGTGGTTGATACCATTCCATTGTGTGGTTGATACCATTCCATTGTGTGGTTGATACCATTCCATTGTGTGGTTGATACCGTTCCATTGTGTGGTTGATACCAGTCCATTGTGTGGTTGATACCGGTTGATACCATTCCATTGTGTGGTTGATACCATTCCATTGTGTGGTTGATACCAGTCCATTGTGTGGTTGATACCAGTCCATTGTGTGGTTGATACCATTCCATTGTGTGGTTGATTCCAGTCCATTGTGTGGTTGATTCCATTCCATTGTGTGGTTGATTCCATTCCATTGTGTGGTTGATTCCATTCCATTGTGTGGTTGATACCATTCCATTGTGTGGTTGATACCATTCCATTGTGTGGTTGATACCATTCCATTGTGTGGTTGATACCAGTCCATTGTGTGGTTGATACCAGTCCATTGTGTGGTTGATACCATTCCATTGTGTGGTTGATTCCATTCCATTGTGTGGTTGATACCATTCCATTGTGTGGTTGATACCAGTCCATTGTGTGGTTGATACCATTCCATTGTGTGGTTGATTCCATTCCATTGTGTGGTTGATACCATTCCATTGTGTGGTTGATACCACTGATACCATTCCATTGTGTGGTTGATTCCATTCCATTGTGTGGTTGATTCCATTCCATTGTGTGGTTGATACCATTCCATTGTGTGGTTGATACCAGTCCATTGTGTGGTTGATACCATTCCATTGTGTGGTTGATACCAGTCCATTGTGTGGTTGATACCAGTCCATTGTGTGGTTGATACCAGTCCATTGTGTGGTTGATACCATTCCATTGTGTGGTTGATTCCATTCCATGGTGTGGTTGATTCCAGTCCATGGTGTGGTTGATACCATTCCATTGTGTGGTTGATACCAGTCCATTGTGTGGTTGATACCATTCCATTGTGTGGTTGATACCAGTCCATTGTGTGGTTGATACCATTCCATTGTGTGGTTGATACCAGTCCATTGTGTGGTTGATTCCATTCCATTGTGTGGTTGATACCATTCCATTGTGTGGTTGATTCCAGTCCATGGTGTGGTTGATACCAGTCCATTGTGTGGTTGATACCATTGATAGCATTCCATTGTGTGGTTGATACCAGTCCATTGTGTGGTTGATACCAGTCCATTGTGTGGTTGATACCATTCCATTGTGTGGTTGATTCCAGTCCATGGTGTGGTTGATACCAGTCCATTGTGTGGTGTATACCATTGATAGCATTCCATTGTGTGGTTGATACCATTCCATCGTGTGGTTGATACCATTCCATTGTGTGGTTGATACCATTCCATTGTGTGGTTGATTCCAGTCCATGGTGTGGTTGATTCCAGTCCATGGTGTGGTTGATACCATTCCATTGTGTGGTTGATACCAGTCCATTGTGTGGTTGATTCCATTCCATTGTGTGGTTGATACCAGTCCATTGTGTGGTTGATTCCATTCCATTGTGTGGTTGATACCATTCCATTGTGTGGTTGATACCATTCCATTGTGTGGTTGATACCATTCCATTGTGTGGTTGATACCATTCCATTGTGTGGTTGATACCATTCCATTGTGTGGTTGATACCGTTCCATTGTGTGGTTGATACCAGTCCATTGTGTGGTTGATACCGGTTGATACCATTCCATTGTGTGGTTGATACCATTCCATTGTGTGGTTGATACCAGTCCATTGTGTGGTTGATACCAGTCCATTGTGTGGTTGATACCATTCCATTGTGTGGTTGATTCCAGTCCATTGTGTGGTTGATTCCATTCCATTGTGTGGTTGATTCCATTCCATTGTGTGGTTGATTCCATTCCATTGTGTGGTTGATACCATTCCATTGTGTGGTTGATACCATTCCATTGTGTGGTTGATACCATTCCATTGTGTGGTTGATACCAGTCCATTGTGTGGTTGATACCAGTCCATTGTGTGGTTGATACCAGTCCATTGTGTGGTTGATTCCATTCCATTGTGTGGTTGATACCATTCCATTGTGTGGTTGATACCAGTCCATTGTGTGGTTGATACCATTCCATTGTGTGGTTGATTCCATTCCATTGTGTGGTTGATACCATTCCATTGTGTGGTTGATACCACTGATACCATTCCATTGTGTGGTTGATTCCATTCCATTGTGTGGTTGATTCCATTCCATTGTGTGGTTGATACCATTCCATTGTGTGGTTGATACCAGTCCATTGTGTGGTTGATACCATTCCATTGTGTGGTTGATACCAGTCCATTGTGTGGTTGATACCAGTCCATTGTGTGGTTGATACCAGTCCATTGTGTGGTTGATACCATTCCATTGTGTGGTTGATTCCATTCCATGGTGTGGTTGATTCCAGTCCATGGTGTGGTTGATACCATTCCATTGTGTGGTTGATACCAGTCCATTGTGTGGTTGATACCATTCCATTGTGTGGTTGATACCAGTCCATTGTGTGGTTGATTCCATTCCATTGTGTGGTTGATACCATTCCATTGTGTGGTTGATTCCAGTCCATGGTGTGGTTGATACCAGTCCATTGTGTGGTTGATACCATTGATAGCATTCCATTGTGTGGTTGATACCAGTCCATTGTGTGGTTGATACCAGTCCATTGTGTGGTTGATACCATTCCATTGTGTGGTTGATTCCAGTCCATGGTGTGGTTGATACCAGTCCATTGTGTGGTGTATACCATTGATAGCATTCCATTGTGTGGTTGATACCATTCCATCGTGTGGTTGATACCATTCCATTGTGTGGTTGATACCATTCCATTGTGTGGTTGATTCCAGTCCATGGTGTGGTTGATTCCAGTCCATGGTGTGGTTGATACCATTCCATTGTGTGGTTGATACCAGTCCATTGTGTGGTTGATTCCATTCCATTGTGTGGTTGATACCAGTCCATTGTGTGGTTGATTCCATTCCATTGTGTGGTTGATACCATTCCATTGTGTGGTTGATACCAGTCCATTGTGTGGTTGATACCAGTCCATTGTGTGGTTGATACCAGTCCATTGTGTGGTTGATACCATTGATACCATTCCATTGTGTGGTTGATACCATTCCATTGTGTGGTTGATACCGGTTGATACCATTCCATTGTGTGGTTGATACCATTCCATTGTGTGGTTGATACCAGTCCATTGTGTGGTTGATACCATTCCATTGTGTGGTTGATACCATTCCATTGTGTGGTTGATACCATTCCATTGTGTGGTTGATACCATTCCATTGTGTGGTTGATTCCATTCCATTGTGTGGTTGATTCCATTCCATTGTGTGGTTGATTCCATTCCATTGTGTGGTTGATACCAGTCCATTGTGTGGTTGATTCCGTTCCATTGTGTGGTTGATACCATTCCATTGTGTGGTTGATACCATTCCATTGTGTGGTTGATACCATTCCATTGTGTGGTTGATACCATTCCATTGTGTGGTTGATACCATTCCATTGTGTGGTTGATACCATTCCATTGTGTGGTTGATTCCATTCCATTGTGTGGTTGATACCATTCCATTGTCTGGTTGATACCATTCCATTGTGTGGTTGATACCATTGATACCATTCCATTGTGTGGTTGATTCCATTCCATTGTGTGGTTGATACCATTGATACCATTCCATTGTGTGGTTGATACCATTCCATTGTGTGGTTGATTCCATTCCATTGTGTGGTTGATACCATTCCATTGTGTGGTTGATACCATTCCATTGTGTGGTTGATTCCATTCCATTGTGTGGTTGATACCAGTCCATTGTGTGGTTGATACCATTGATACCATTCCATTGTGTGGTTGATACCATTCCATTGTGTGGTTGATACCATTCCATTGTGTGGTTGATACCATTCCATTGTGTGGTTGATACCATTCCATTGTGTGGTTGATACCATTCCATTGTGTGGTTGATACCAGTCCAATGTGTGGTTGATACCATTCCATTGTGTGGTTGATACCATTCCATTGTGTGGTTGATACCAGTCCATTGTGTGGTTGATACCATTCCATTGTGTGGTTGATTCCATTCCATTGTGTGGTTGATACCATTCCATTGTGTGGTTGATACCAGTCCAATGTGTGGTTGATACCATTCCATTGTGTGGTTGATACCAGTCCATTGTGTGGTTGATACCAGTCCATTGTGTGGTTGATACCATTCCATTGTGTGGTTGATACCATTCCATTGTGTGGTTGATTCCATTCCATTGTGTGGTTGATACCATTCCATTGTGTGGTTGATTCCATTCCATTGTGTGGTTGATACCATTCCATTGTGTGGTTGATTCCATTCCATTGTGTGGTTGATTCCATTCCATTGTGTGGTTGATACCAGTCCATTGTGTGGTTGATTCCATTCCATTGTGTGGTTGATACCATTCCATTGTGTGGTTGATACCATTCCATTGTGTGGTTGATACCATTCCATTGTGTGGTTGATACCATTCCATTGTGTGGTTGATACCATTCCATTGTGTGGTTGATTCCATTCCATTGTGTGGTTGATACCATTCCATTGTGTGGTTGATACCATTCCATTGTGTGGTTGATACCATTGATACCATTCCATTGTGTGGTTGATACCATTCCATTGTGTGGTTGATTCCATTCCATTGTGTGGTTGATACCATTCCATTTTGTGGTTGATACCAGTCCAATGTGTGGTTGATACCATTCCATTGTGTGGTTGATACCAGTCCATTGTGTGGTTGATACCAGTCCATTGTGTGGTTGATACCATTCCATTGTGTGGTTGATACCATTCCATTGTGTGGTTGATTCCATTCCATTGTGTGGTTGATACCATTCCATTGTGTGGTTGATTCCATTCCATTGTGTGGTTGATACCATTCCATTGTGTGGTTGATTCCATTCCATTGTGTGGTTGATTCCATTCCATTGTGTGGTTGATACCAGTCCATTGTGTGGTTGATTCCATTCCATTGTGTGGTTGATACCATTCCATTGTGTGGTTGATACCATTCCATTGTGTGGTTGATACCATTCCATTGTGTGGTTGATACCATTCCATTGTGTGGTTGATACCATTCCATTGTGTGGTTGATTCCATTCCATTGTGTGGTTGATACCATTCCATTGTGTGGTTGATACCATTCCATTGTGTGGTTGATACCATTGATACCATTCCATTGTGTGGTTGATTCCATTCCATTGTGTGGTTGATTCCATTCCATTGTGTGGTTGATACCATTGATACCATTCCATTGTGTGGTTGATACCATTCCATTGTGTGGTTGATTCCATTCCATTGTGTGGTTGATACCATTCCATTGTGTGGTTGATACCATTCCATTGTGTGGTTGATTCCATTCCATTGTGTGGTTGATACCAGTCCATTGTGTGGTTGATACCATTGATACCATTCCATTGTGTGGTTGATACCATTCCATTGTGTGGTTGATACCATTCCATTGTGTGTTTGATACCATTCCATTGTGTGGTTGATACCATTCCATTGTGTGGTTGATTCCATTCCATTGTGTGGTTGATACCATTCCATTGTGTGGTTGATACCAGTCCAATGTGTGGTTGATACCATTCCATTGTGTGGTTGATACCATTCCATTGTGTGGTTGATACCAGTCCATTGTGTGGTTGATACCATTCCATTGTGTGGTTGATACCAGTCCATTGTGTGGTTGATACCATTCCATTGTGTGGTTGATACCAGTCCAATGTGTGGTTGATACCATTCCATTGTGTGGTTGATACCAGTCCATTGTGTGGTTGATACCAGTCCATTGTGTGGTTGATACCAGTCCATTGTGTGGTTGATACCATTCCATTGTGTGGTTGATTCCATTCCATTGTGTGGTTGATACCATTCCATTGTGTGGTTGATTCCATTCCATTGTGTGGTTGATACCATTCCATTGTGTGGTTGATTCCATTCCATTGTGTGGTTGATTCCATTCCATTGTGTGGTTGATACCAGTCCATTGTGTGGTTGATTCCATTCCATTGTGTGGTTGATACCATTCCATTGTGTGGTTGATACCATTCCATTGTGTGGTTGATACCATTCCATTGTGTGGTTGATACCATTCCATTGTGTGGTTGATTCCATTCCATTGTGTGGTTGATACCATTCCATTGTGTGGTTGATACCATTCCATTGTGTGGTTGATACCATTGATACCATTCCATTGTGTGGTTGATTCCATTCCATTGTGTGGTTGATTCCTCTCCATTGTGTGGTTGATACCATTGATACCATTCCATTGTGTGGTTGATACCATTCCATTGTGTGGTTGATACCATTCCATTGTGTGGTTGATTCCATTCCATTGTGTGGTTGATTCCAGTCCATTGTGTGGTTGATACCAGTCCATTGTGTGGTTGATACCAGTCCATTGTGTGGTTGATACCATTCCATTGTGTGGTTGATACCATTCCATTGTGTGGTTGATACCATTCCATTGTGTGGTTGATACCATTCCATTGTGTGGTTGATACCATTCCATTGTGTGGTTGATTCCATTCCATTGTGTGGTTGATTCCATTCCATTGTGTGGTTGATTCCATTCCATTGTGTGGTTGATACCAGTCCATTGTGTGGTTGATACCAGTCCATTGTGTGGTTGATACCAGTCCATTGTGTGGTTGATACCAGTCCATTGTGTGGTTGATACCAGTCCATTGTGTGGTTGATACCAGTCCATTGTGTGGTTGATTCCAGTCCATTGTGTGGTTGATACCGGTTGATTCCATTCCATTGTGTGGTTGATACCATTCCATTGTGTGGTTGATACCATTCCATTGATACCATGCAGACGACACACAATTAATCTTCTCCTTTCCCCCTTCTGATAACCAGGTGGCGAATCGCATCTCTGCATGTCTGGCAGACATATCAGTGTGGATGACGGATCACCACCTCAAGCTGAACCTCGGCAAGACGGAGCTGCTCTTCCTCCCGGGGAAGGACTGCCCGTTCCATGATCTCGCCATCACGGTTGACAACTCCATTGTGTCCTCCTCCCAGAGTGCTAAGAACCTTGGCGTGATCCTGGACAACACCCTGTCGTTCTCAACTAACATCAAGGCGGTGACCCGTTCCTGTAGGTTCATGCTCTACAACATTCGCAGAGTACGACCCTGCCTCACACAGGAAGCGGCGCAGGTCCTAATCCAGGCACTTGTCATCTCCCGTCTGGATTACTGCAACTCGCTGTTGGCTGGGCTCCCTGCCTGTGCCATTAAACCTCTACAACTCATCCAGAACGCCTCAGCCCGTCTGGTGTTCAACCTTCCCAAGTTCTCTCACGTCACCCCGCTCCTCCGCTCTCTCCACTGGCTTCCAGTTGAAGCTCGCATCCGCTACAAGACCATGGTGCTTGCCTACGGAGCTGTGAGGGGAACGGCACCTCCGTACCTTCAGGCTCTGATCAGGCCCTACACCCAAACAAGGGCACTGCGTTCATCCACCTCTGGCCTGCTCGCCTCCCTACCTCTGAGGAAGTACAGTTCCCGCTCAGCCCAGTCAAAACTGTTCGCTGCTCTGGCACCCCAATGGTGGAACAAACTCCCTCACGACGCCAGGTCAGCGGAGTCAATCACCACCTTCCGGAGACACCTGAAACCTCACCTCTTTAAGGAATACCTAGGATAGGATAAAGTAATCCTTCTAACTTCCCCCCCCCCCCCTTAAAAGAGTTAGATGCACTATTGTAAAGTGGTTGTTCCACTGGATATCATAAGGTGAATGCACCAATTTGTAAGTCGCTCTGGATAAGAGCGTCTGCTAAATGACTTAAATGTAAATGTAAACAAGGAAACAGTATTCATTTCGTCAACAAAAATAGTCACAGAAATATTAGTCAAACACTTACTTTTCAGTGGCGAGACTATGACTAAATAGACCCTATAGTCAGATCTATAACTGGGTACTTTAACTAAACAAAAATTATTTTTCATTTCAGTTGACTAAAACGAGACAAAATTATCTTGGTGACTAAAATCTGACAACTAAGTGGACTGGACAAGAGTTTTTGGAGAGATTGTGAGCTTTTTAGTGATAAGCACAGCACAGATGCCCAGCGCAGTTCTGTTCAGCACTCGGTATCCGTTCACCACACCCGGCACATACAGCCTAGCCTACACCAGCTGTTGAGCTGCAGGTGAGCAAGCTGTGAGTGTTAGCAGACAGGCTCCGGCTCTGCCTCACATTATACACATCGTGCAGGCGACTTGCTTCACCGTAGCTAACCAGTCATCACCAGCCTTCTAGTTAGATCCCCTTTGCAACTTCTTTGGGACCGGTGTCCGGGACGGTTGAGCTAACGTATGCTAATGCGATTAGCATGAGGTTGTAAGTAACAAGAACATTTCCCAGGACATGGACATATCTGATATTGACAGAAAGCTTAAATTCTTGTTAATCTAACTGCACTGTCCAATTTACGATAGCTATTACAGTGAACAGCAGGAACTAATGGGGATCAATAATAAACCCCAGGAAGAGTAGCTGCTGCCTTGGCAGGAATTAATTTTAAAAAATGTCACCTTTATTAAACCTCTCTGGGATCGCGGGACGCTTGCGTCCCAACAGCCTGTTAAAATGTAGAGCGCCAGATTCCCAAAAAAATCTATAAAATCAAACTTTATTAAATTACACATATAAGATACCAAATTAAAGCTACACTCGTTGTGAATCCAGCCAACATGTCAGATTTCAAAAAGGCTTTTCGGCGAAAGCATAAGATGCTATTATCTGATGATAGCACAATGTCAACAAAGAGAGTGTAGCATATTTCAACCATGCCGGCGCTACTCAAAACGCAGAAATAAAATATAAAACATGCATTACCTTTGACGAGATTCTTTTGTTGGCACTCCAATATGTCCCATAAACATCACAAATGGTCCTTTAGTTCGATTAATTCCGTCCATATATATCCAAATTGTCCATTTATTTGGCGCCGTTGTACCAGGAAAAACAGCCTTCAATTTGCGCAAAATCACGACAAAATATCAAAAACATTACCTCTAAACTTTGCCAAAACATTTCAAAGTACTTTTGTAATACAACTTAAGGTATTTGTAAATGTTAATAATCGATCAAATTGAAGACGGGTCAATCTGTTTTCAATACAGGATATCAACAAACTCACGGTACTTTTCAAGTCTTGCTCAACTCTCAAACATAAACACCCGACATCACTCCACTTCCGGGTCAATATCTTTCTCATTTTACTAATGAAAAACCTTAACCTTTTTCCATACAATGGCGACATCCAGTGGAAGCAGTAGAAACTGCGTGGATAGTGATTAGAATTCTGGTTTGCCCATGAATACCCATTGAACATACAGGAACTTAACAATAAAAAAGTTAGTCCTCAGGGTTTTGACTGCTATATAAGTTCTGTTATACTTACAGATATGATTCAAACAGTTTTAGAAACTTCAGAGTGTTTTCTATCCAAATCTACTAATAATATGCATATCTTATATTCTGGGGATGAGTAGCACGAAGTTGAAATTGCGCACGCTATTTTTCCCTAAGTGAAAACTCTGCACCCTATCCTCAAGAAGTTTTAACCAGGTAGGCTACTTGAGAACAAGTTATCATTTACAACTGCGATCTGTCCAAGATAAAGCAAAGCAGTGCAACACAAACAACAACACAGAGTTACCCATGGAATAAACAAACGTACAGTCAATAACACAATAGAAAAAATAAAGTCTATATACAGTGTGTGTAAATGGCGTGAGGAGGTAAGGCAATAAATAGGCCATTGGAGCAAGTAATTACAGTTGAGCAGATTAACACTGGAGTGATAGATGAGCAGATGATGATGTGCAAGTAGTGATACTGTTGTGCAAAAGAGCAGCAAAGTAAATAAAAACAGTATGGGGATGAGGTAGGTAGATTGGATGGGCTATTTACAGATGGGCTATGTACAGCTGCAGCGATCGGTTAGCTGCTCAGATAGCTGATGTTTAAAGTTAGTGAGGGAAATATAAGTCTCCAGCTTCAGTGATTTTTGCAATTCGTTCCAGTCACTGGCAGCAGAGAACTGGAATGAAAGGCCGGCCAAAGGAGGTGTTGGCTTTGGGGATGACCAGTGAGATATATGAGCTGAGATAAGGTGGAGCTTTACCTAGCAAAGGCTTATAGATGACCTGGAGCCAGAGGGTCTGGCGACGAATATGATGCGAGGGCCAGCCGATTAGAACATACAGGTCGCAGTGGTGGGTGGTATATGGGGCTTTGGTGACAAAACGGATGGCACTGTGATAGACTGCATCCAGTTTGCTGAGTAGAGTGTTGGAGGCTATTTTGTAAATGACATCGCCGAAGTCCAGGATTGGTAGGATAGTCAGTTTAACTAGGGTATGTTTGGTGGCATGAGTGAAGGAGGCTTTGTTGCAAAATAGAAAGCCAATTCTAGATTTAATTTTGGAGTCTGGAAGGAGAGTTTACAGTCTAGCCAGACACCTAGGTATTTGTAGTTGTCCACATATTTTAAGTCAGAACCGTCCAGAGTAGTGATGCTAGTCAGGCGGGCGGGTGTGGGCAGTGAACGGTTGAAAAGCATGCATTTAGTTTTACTAGCGTTTAAAAGCAGTTGGAGGCCACGGAAGAAGTGTTGTATGGCAGTGAAGCTCGTTTGTAGGTTTGTTAACACAGTGTCCAAAGAAGGGCCAGATGTATACAGCGTTCTACACCACAGTTCCCTCCAAGTTCATCACTGAGCTAAGGACCTTGAGACTGAACACTTCCCTCTACAACTGGATCTTGGACTTCTTGACGGACCGCTCCCAGGTGGTGAAGGTAGGCAACAAAACATCCGCCACGCTGACCTTCAACACGGGGGCCCCTCAGAGGTGTGTTCTTAGGCCCCTCCTGTACTCCCTGTTCTTCCATGACTGTGTGGACGCGCACGACTCCAACACCATCATTAAGTTTGCAGACGACACGACAGAGGTAGGCCTGATCACCGACAACGATGAGACAGCCTATAGGGAGGCGGTCAGAGACCTGGCAGTGTTGTGCCAGGACAACAACCTCTCCCTCAATGTCAGCAAGACAAAGGAGCTGATCGTGGACTACAGGAAACAGAGGGCCAAGCACGCACCCATTATCATCAACGGGGCTTTAGTGGAGCGGGTCGAGAGCTTCAAGTTCCTCAGTGTCCACATCACTAAGGATCTATCATGGTCCACACACACCAACACAGTCGTGAAGAGGGCACGACAACACTTCTTCCCCCTCAAGAGGCTTAAAAGAATTTGGCATGGGCCCTCAGATCCTGAAAAAGTTTGACAGCTGCACCATTGAGAGGACGTTTCTCTTTGCTTATTTGAGCTGTTCTTGCCATAATATTGACTTGGTATTTTACCAAATAGGGCGGTTTTCTGTATATCACCCTTACCTTGTCACAACACAACTGATTGGCCCAAAAGTATTAAGAAGGAAAGAAATTCCACATATTAACTTTTAACAAGGCACACCTGTTATTTGAAATGCATTCCAGGTGACTACCTCATGATGCTAGTTGAGAGAATGCCAAGAGTGTGCAAAGCTGTCATCAAGGGAAAGGGAAGCTACGTTGAAGAATCTCAAATATAAAATATATTTTGATTTGTTTAACACTTTTTTGGTTACTTCATGATTCCATATGTGTTATTTCATAGTTTTGATGACTTCCCTATTATTCTACAACATAGAAAATAGTACAAATAAAGAAAAACCCTAGAATGAGTAGGTGTGTCTAAACTTTTGACTGGTACTGTACATACAGTGTCTACCTCAATTACGTCGTACCCCTGCACATGGACTCGGTACCTGTTACATCGTACCCCTGCACATGGACTCGGTACCTGTTACCTCGTACCCCTGCACATGGACTCGGTACCCGTTACCTCGTACCCCTGCACATGGACTCGGTACCCGTTACCTCGTACCCCTGCACATAGACTCGGTACCTGTTACATCGTACCCCTGCACATGGACTCGGTACCCGTTACATCGTACCCCTGCACATGGACTCGGTACCTGTTACATCGTACCCCTGCACATGGACTCGGTACCTGTTACCTCGTACCCCTGCACATGGACTCGGTACCCGTTACATCGTACTTCTGCACATGAACTCGGTACCTGTTACCTCGTACCCCTGCACATGGACTCGGTACCCGTTACCTCGTACCCCTGCACATGGACTCGGTACCCGTTACATCGTACCCCTGCACATGGACTCGGTACCCGTTACCTCGTACCCCTGCACATGGACTCGGTACCCGTTACCTCGTACCCCTGCACATGGACTCGGTACCCGTTACATCGTAACCCTGCACATGGACTCTGTACCTGTTACCTCGTACCCCTGCACATGGACTCGGTACCTGTTACATCGTACCCCTGCACATGGACTCGGTACCTGTTACCTCGTACCCCTGCACATGGACTCGGTACCTGTTACATCGTACCCCTGCACATGGACTCGGTACCTGTTACCTCGTACCCCTGCACATGAACTCGGTACCCGTTACATCGTACCCCTGCACATGGACTCGGTACCTGTTACATCGTACCCCTGCACGTGAACTCGGTACCCGTTACATCGTACCCCTGCACATGGACTCGGTACCCGTTACCTCGTACTCCTGCACATGAACTCGGTACCCGTTACATCGTACCCCTGCACATGGACTCGGTACCTGTTACATCGTACCCCTGCACATGGACTCGGTATCCGTTACCTCGTACCCCTGCACATGGACTCGGTACCCGTTACATCGTATCCCTGCACATGGACTCGGTATCCGTTACATCGTACCCCTGCACATGGACTCGGTACCCGTTACATCGTACCCCTGCACATGGACTCGGTACCTGTTACATCGTACCCCTGCACATGGACTCGGTACCTGTTACATCGTACCCCTGCACATGGACTCGGTATCCGTTACCTCGTACCCCTGCACATGGACTCGGTACCCGTTACCTCGTACCCCTGCACATGGACTCGGTACCCGTTACATCGTACCCCTGCACATGGACTCGGTACCCGTTACATCGTACCCCTGCACATGGACTCGGTACCCGTTACATCGTACCCCTGCACATGGACTCGGTACCCGTTACATCGTACCCCTGCACATGGACTCGGTACCTGTTACATCGTACCCCTGCACATGGACTCGGTACCTGTTACATCTTACCCCTGCACATGGACTCGGTACCTGTTACATCGTACCCCTGCACATGGACTCGGTACCTGTTACATCGTACTCCTGCACATGAACTCGGTACCTGTTACATCGTACCCCTGCACATGGACTCGGTACTTGTTACATCGTACTCCTGCACATGAACTCGGTACCTGTTACATTGTACTCCTGCACATGAACTCAGTACTCGTTTAGTCTTTTTTTATTTTCAATTTTTTCTGTCTCTCTGCATTGTTGGGAAGGGCCCTTATGTGTTTCACTGTTAGTCTACACGTGTTGTTTATGAAACGTGTGAAAAATTAAATAAGAAAAACATTTGATTTGATTAAACTTATTAAATGCAGGATGCACAGTGGCAGACCAGATGTTGATTTAGTTATTCTAATTATTCTAATTATAATTATTATGATTATCTCCTCCTTCTTGCATCATCTTTCTCCATCTCAACTCATCTATATAATCAGAATGCTGTCCTTTTCCCATAGCTGGATCTTTCCCTGTGTGTTTGGTCCCTTTCCCATAGCTGGATCTTTCCCTGTGTGTTTGGTCCCTTTCCCATAGCTGGATCTTTCCCTGTGTGTTTGGTCCCTTTCCCATAGCTGGATCTTTCCCTGTGTGTCATGTCCTTTTCCCATAGCTGGATCTTTCCCTTTGTGTCATGTCCTTTTCCCATAGCTGGATCTTTCCCTATGTGTCATGTCCTTTTCCCATAGCTGGATCTTTCCCTGTGTGTTTGGTCCCTTTCCCATAGCTGGATCTTTCCCTATGTGTCATGTCCTTTTCCCATTGCTGGATCTTTCCCTATGTGTCATGTCCTTTTCCCATAGCTGGATCTTTCCCTGTGTGTTTGGTCCCTTTCCCATAGCTGGATCTTTCCCTGTGTGTTTGGTCCCTTTCCCATATCTGGATCTTTCCCTATGTGTCATGTCCTTTTCCCATAGCTGGATCTTTCCCTGTGTGTTTGGTCCCTTTCCCATATCTGGATCTTTCCCTATGTGTCATGTCCTTTTCCCATAGCTGGATCTTTCCCTATGTGTCATGTCCTTTTCCCATAGCTGGATCTTTCCCTATGTGTCATGTCCTTTTCCCATAGCTGGATCTTTCCCTTTGTGTCATGTCCTTTTCCCATAGCTGGATCTTTCCCTATGTGTCATGTCCTTTTCCCATAGCTGGATCTTTCCCTATGTGTCATGTCCTTTTCCCATAGCTGGATCTTTCCCTGTGTGTTTGGTCCCTTTCCCATAGCTGGATCTTTCCCTATGTGTCATGTCCTTTTCCCATAGCTGGATCTTTCCCTATGTGTCATGTCCTTTTCCCATAGCTGGATCTTTCCCTATGTGTCATGTCCTTTTCCCATAGCTGGATCTTTCCCTGTGTGTCCTGGTCTAAAGTAGTGCACTATGTAGGGAATAGGGTTCCATTTGGATCATACATTTATCTCTAGGACAGCAGGGTACAATTTATTAGGCCCATTCCCCTTCCCCCATCTCCCCTAAAACTCCTGAGGCATTGAGATGAGTTACTGTCATGTTTGCTTTACAGCATATGGGGAGGAAAACGGAGAGATTGAATAACAAGATTGAGATGTCAGCCACTAGGCAGCTAAGTTGTCGTCAGAGCGAGGAGCCGAGCACACAGCGCTATGTGACTCTGAGCTGTACCCAAACACTGTTTATACTGGTTGGTTCCCAAGTGACTTGAGGTCTGCGTCACAAATGGCCAATAGGGTTCTGATCTAAAGTAGTGCACTAATGATCCATATAAGAAATAGGGTGCCATTTGGGACGTAGCCCCAGTGAGTTAAGGTACAGATACTGATCTTTGAGCTGTCCAAGAACACTGTCTAATCACACTGAAAGCCCGTGGCAAGGTTGACTCACAGTCCAGGCATTTCAGACAGTTGATTTATCTCATTCATTTTTACAGTATGAAAACTAGGATATATGTTGTGAAATGCAAATAGCATTGTCATATTTGACCAACTTTGCTTTTGGAAAGTATTCAGACCCTTGACTTTTTCGATATTTTGTTATGTTACAGCCTTATTCTAAAATTTAATTAAATAAAAATCCTTATCAATCTACACACAATACCCCATAATGACAAAGCAAAAACAGTTTTACTTTTTTTTTTTTGCAAATGTTTAAAAACACAAAAACAGAAATACCTTATTTACATAAATATTCAGACCCTTTGCCATGACACTCGAAATTGAGCTTAGGTGCATCATGTTTCCATTGATCATCCTTGAGATGTTTCTACAACTTGATTGGAGTCCACCTGTGGTAAAACCCCAAAACTTCTGCAGCATTGAAGGTCCCCAAGAATACAGTGGCCTCCATCATTCTTAAATGGAAGAGGTTTGAAACCACCAAGACTCTTCCTAGAGCTGGCCGCCTGGCCAAACTGAGCAATCGGGGGAGGAGGGCCTTGGTCAGGGAGGTGACCAAGACCCAATGATGACTCTGACAGAGCTACAGAGTTCCTCTCTGGAAATGGGAGAACCTTCCAGAAGCCCTCCACCAATCAGGCCTTTATGGTAGATTGGCCAGACGAAAGCCACTACTCAGTAAAAGGCACATGACAGCCCGCTATGAGTTTGCCAAAAGGCACCTAAAGACTCTCAGACCATGAGAAATAAGATTTTCTGGTCTGATGAAACCAATATTTAACTCTTTGGCCTGAATGTCTGGAGGAAACCTGGCACCATCCCTACGGTGAAGAAATGTTATTAAACAATACATTTTAGAATAAGGCTGTAATGTAACAAAATGTGGAAAACGTCAAGGGGTCTGAATACTTTCAAAAAGCACTGTATATGCCCCCTTTATTTATCCTACGGTTCTGACTTGGTGTACAGGGAGAATACTGTAAGAACGTCCCATTCTGAATTATGTCGCTGTACATTTTAAAAGTGGTGAACAAATAGTTATATTGACTACGTCCGTCCTAGCTCACTCATTGTCTTAATTGAAATGACGGATTGCCTCTTATCCGGTCGTCGTTCCCTTATGCCATAGTTTGTACATTTCAATTGTCAGTAGAAACCACATTTGTTTAGCAAGTCAGCCATATCAGCTCCGCTGATAGCCAGGTGTAACGGTGGTACTGAAAATAAAGCTCTGCTGTTGGGACAGCTTTATGTAGGCCCTAACAGTTTGTGGACACCGTTTGACACCGTTAAAGTGCAATTCATGTATTGTTTCGTGTTGTGTAGGGGCTTTGCTGGCATGCATCTAAAACATTTTTTTTGAGTTTGCCCCACCAAGATGTAATTGCTAAAATCGCCACTGGTTATTATTTATTTATATCTAATACGTTTTTATAAAAATAAAACATTTCTCAATTAGACCTTGTCAGACCAATTTCATGTGGACAGGTGTGATAGTTTGACAGTTGTAGCCACTAGCTAGACAGTTTATATGACCACTATGCTCTATGTAAAAAAATAATACTGGACATGTATTTTACAAGGTCGAGTACACATTGCTGGAATGGAGCCAACCGTGTGATTAGCTTCGTTTTAACAAGAAAACGTTAAAAGTTTGAGTTTGAGCAAATAATCATTCCGTCAGTGTTCACATACACCGCCATGTTTCAGTTGGTTACGCCTCGGACGGAAGTGACGAACGATCGTTCAAAATACAACAAGGAAGTGGACATTTATTGAAAAGGACAAATTTGCTATCTTCAGATCGGAAACATTCGGATTATTAAATTACTGTATAATTTTTTTTATGTTTATGCGGGTATAGTCATCTTGGACTTGCCAAAAACCCGCTGCTGTTCGTTTCGTGGATCCCGATTCAAACTAGCTAGCAATGAACACGGACGTCGAATTTCACATTAGGCAGAATTATCCGTGGAACAAGCTACCAGCAAATGTCAAACAGGTATGTGATCTAGCTCAGGGTTTCCCATACGTTGTGTTTTTTCCCCTAGCACTACACAGCTGATTCAAATAACCAACTCATCAAGCTTTGGTTATTTGTATCAGCTGTGTAGTGTTAGGGCAAAAAAAAACTAAACGTTTGGGAACCCCTGAGCTAGCTAGTTAGCTTACATCTTGTCAGTTAACTTTTCTCCCGTGCGTTCATTAGCAACTGCAACGACAGTGATTTTTGTAATTCACCTGAAAGCATCATCAGAGCACCGCTCCGTTACCTAACTAGCTGGCTGCCTAGCTTGGTGTAGCAGCTACTTCTTAATCACATGATTTTGACAGGTGGTGTAATGTTATGATTATAGCTGAACAGCTATCAGCTAGCGGCCGAATGAAAATGAGCTGCATTATGTTATTTATTATCTACCGTGTCAAGCAACTAGGGTTACTCGAAATGTTTTTGATCAGCAAAGAAATTGTTATAATACCGTAATGATCTATTCATAACTATTACATATCGTTAACAAATCCCACCTCATCATAAGCGTTGAGCTACTATGCCAAGATGTCAGAGAGATATTTTTTTTTTAGAGCAGCGGTATGAATGAGAACGAATGCATTGTGTTTATTATGCAAGCTCTATAATGCAGTATTCAGTCACCTCTACATGACCTTTCTGTAGGCTTTAATACTTACCGAGTACCTGTGTATGTTACTGTACAGAGGGTAGTGCTTATGGTCCAGTACATCACTGATGTACTGGGTAGAGCTCCCTGCCATCCAGGACCTCTATACCAGGCAGTGTCATAGGAAGGTCCTAAAAATGACTCCAGCCAACCAAGTCAGTCTGTTCTCTCTGCTACCGCACAGCAAGTGGTACCGGAGTGATCCAAGTCTGGGACCAAAAGGCTCCTGAACAGTTTCTACCCCAAAGCCATAAGACTGATGAACAGTTAATTAAACGGCTACTTGGACGTTCTGCTTTTCACTCCCTACCTACATGTACACAGTATTTCAATCAATCACCTAACCAAACCAACATATGCAAATGATCTCAATCAATCACCTAACCAAGCCTACATATGCAAATGATCTCAATCAATCACCCCAATGACCTCGTACCCCAGAACACTGACTCGGTACCGGTACTCCTTGTATATAGCTTGTATATAGCTTGTATACAGCCTCGTTATTGTTATTTTGTGTTACTATTATCTTTTTATCTATTTGTTAATTGTCTTTTTAACTGCATTGTTGGTTATGGGCTCCTAAGTAAGCATTTCACGGTATGGTCTACACTTGTTGTATTTGGGGCATGTGAAAAATAAAATAATATTTAATTTGTATATTAATGCATCTAAATGTCCTGTTTTCATTTACAGAGTGTTGGGAACTCGCAGCGTGAATATGAGAAACATGTGCAGTTGTACAGTATCCGCAACCAGCTAAGGTTCCGCAATAACCTGGGTGAGTCACCATGGGAGGAGTCACCATGGGAGGAGTCACCATGGGAGGAGTCACCATGGGAGGAGTCACCATGGGAGGACTCAGCATGGGAGGAGTCAGCATGGGAAGGGTCAGCATGGGAGGAGTCAGCATGGGAGGAGTCAGCATGGGAGGAGTCAGCATGGGAGGAGTCAGCATGGGAGGGTCAGCATGGGAGGAGTGGAATGCATGGGAGTCTCAGGCTTGTCAGAACTAAGTATGTTGGAGACTACAATACTACAATATCCACCCCTCATTTCAGGGGAAGCACAGAAAGTGTTCACACCCCTTGACTTTTTCCAGATTTTGTTGTGTTACAAAGTGGGATTAAAATTGATTTAATTTTCATTTTTTTGTAAACGATCTACACAAAATACTAGGGATGTACGATATAACGGTGAACATATCAGAATCGGACGATATTAGCTAAAAATGCCAACATCGGCCCGATGTCTAGTTTAACGGCGATGTGCAAAACCAATGTCAAAGCTGACGTGCATACCTATATAACGCATGACGTATGACGTAATGACGCCACGTAAATGTTTGCGCTATATGTGCAACACAGCGTTCCTAACCTAGCTCACAATGTCTGCTGTGTGGATCGAGCAGTCAACAAGTCCAGCAGTCATTTGAAAGAGTCAGAACATTTCAGAGAGACAACTCAAAGGTGAAATCCATTAATGCCAAGATAATGGAATTCATTGCCCTTGACAATCAACCGTTCTCTGTGGGTGATGTTGGCTTTCACCGACTGGTCGAGCACCAGTTAACACTACCAAGTGCACTATTTTTCAGATGTTGCCCTACCGGAGTTATGCGGTAATAGCGTTACTGCTATTAGCTTCACGACATACATACTATGGAACGCCATTTGGGTCTTTGCGTGTCCAAGAAGATACAAGCTGTACAAAAGAGTCTGCCAATAAGCAAACACCGGCCACGAACGATGTTTACAATACCGCGATGGTAATAAAGCATCATTTGTTTGACCGCAACTTCTGTGGTAACTAGCTTTAGCTTGGTACCTAGCTAGCACCAATACAACCAGCCTGAAAACAATGACCAGTAGAAACTGCAGTCATTTTCATTATTCTTAGCAATGATTTAGGAATCCTTGTGAGTAAGTATTAGCTAGTTGTTCGTCTATTGAAATTGAACTTCAGTTCATGAAAATAAATAGCTAGTCAGCTACTTAACCCTGTTGCCCAAAGCTAACGTTATAAGCAGCCAGCGAGCTTCATCTGGAATTCACACAGGACACTGGATAAGACAGGAGAAATACTCCAGATATAACAGACTGAATCTAGCCCCCCGAAACAAACTACTGCAGCATAAATACTGGAGGCTGAGACAGGAGGGGTCAGGAGACACTGTGGCCCCATCCGATGATACCCCCGGACAGGGCCAAACAGGCAGGATATAACCCCACCCACTTTGCCAAAGCACAGCTCCCACACCACTAAAGGGATATCTTCAACCACCAACTTACCATCCTGAGACAAGGCCGAGTATAGCCCACAAAGATCTCCGCCACAGCACAACCCAAGGGGGGGCGCCAACCCAGACAGGAAGACCACGTAAGTGACTCAACCCACTCAAGTGACGCACCCCTCCCAGGGACGGCATGGAAGAGCACCAGTAAGCCAGTGACTCAGCCCCTGTAGAGGCAGAGAATCCCAGTGGAGAGAGGGGGGAACCGGCCTGGCAGAGACAGCAAGGGCGGTTCGTTGCTCCAGAGCCTTTCCGTTCACCTTCACACTCCTGGGCCAGACTACACTCAATCATATGACCTACTGAAGAGATGAGTCTTCAATAAAGACTTAAAGGTTGAGCCTGAGTCTGCGTCTCTCACATGGATAGGCAGACAATTCCATAAAAATGGAGATCTATAGGAGAAAGCCCTGCCTCCAGCTGTTTCCTTAGAAATTCCAGGGACTATAAGGAGGCCTGCGTCTTGTGACCGTAGCGTACGTGTAGGTATGTACGGCAGGACCAAATCGGAAAGATAGGTAGGAGCAAGCCCATGTAACGCTTTGTAGGTTAGCAGGAAAACCTTATAATCAGCCCTTGCCTTAATCCTTTTTGTGGCTAGCCTCACATAGATGGGTCCGACCACCATTAATTAAATAAGAACTGTCTTATAAATTAGGGTTATTTTAGATGATGACACCTAGCTATATAGTTAGCTAGCTAACGATAGCTACTGAAACAGATCATGTCATTTTGCTATGTTTTTGGGGAAGAACATTGTTTCCATCCATGAGCTAGCTAGCTTTATTTGACCAGCACTGTAGGTGCATGAGACAACTTTACCAGCTTCATAGCATACGTATTGATGAACCGTTGTGACATATAAAAATATGAGTGATTAGTGTAATAACTACGTAAAAAATTGCAGTCATATTCAGGTCCTGATTGGTCAACAAACTTATTTGCCATGTCAAATAATGTTTTTTGACACGCAAAGACCCAAACGGCGTTCCATAGAAATCCTGGTTGAGAATGAAACAACTGAACAAATGAACAAACGAAACAGCACAGCACAGTAAGTGGATGAAATAGGTTTTGATTATGTTTTACTGGTAATGGGGACATATGTAAATGCCAACAAAATAACTTGTGTAACCTTTATTTAACTAGGCAAGTCAGTTAAGAACAAATTCTTATTTACGTTGACGGCCTACCCCGACCAAACCCAGACGACGCTGGGCCAATTTTGCCCTGCCCTTTGGGATTCCCAAAGGAGTACAGCCTGGATTCGAACCAGGGACTGTAGTGACGCGCTTCTTGCACTGAGATGCAGTGCCTTAGACCGCTGCGACCATGTGTGTGTGTGTGTTAACTATTCAACTGTACTACAATGCTTAAAAGGCCACTAAAATGTCTAATATCGGTATCTGTTTTTTTTGTCAAGGAAAATATCGGATATCGGAATTGGCCAAAAATGTAATATCGGTGCATCAATACAAAATACTCTGTCAAAGTGGACATTTGTAAAACATTTATGAAAAATAGAACACCGTAATATCTTGATTAGATACGTTTTCAACCCCCTGAGAAAATACATATTAGAATCAACTTTGACAGCTAGTACAGCTGTGAGTCTTTCTGGGTAAGTCTCTTAAGAACTGTCCACACCTGGATTGTGCAACATTTGCCAATTTATAATTCTTCAAGCTTGTTGATCATTGCTAAAAAAACATTTTCACGTCTTGCCATAGATTTTCAAGCAGATTTAAGTCAAACCTGTTACTCAGCCACTCAGGAGCATTTACTCTTTTGGTAAGCAATTCCAGTGTTATTTGGCTTTGCGTTTTAGGTTATTGTCCTGCTGAAAGGTACATTTGTCTCCCAGTGTCTGTTGGAAAGCAGACTGAACCAGGTTTTTCTCTAGGATTTTGCCTGTGGTTAGCACCATTCAGTTTCTTTTTTTATCCTCAAAAACTCCCTAGTCCTGAACGATTACCATCATACCCAAAACATGATACAGCCAACACTATGCTTGAAAATATGAGGAGTGGTACACAGTAATGTTTGGGGACAATCTAATACAACACATAACACTTTGTATTCAGGACAAACAGTTAATTGCTTAGCCACATGTTTTGCAGTATGACTTTATTTCCTTGTTGCTTCCTTCTTTTCACTCTGTCATTTATGTTAGTATTGTGGAGTAACTACAATGTTGTTGATCCATCCTCAGTTTTCTCCTATCACAGCTATTAAACTCTGTAACTGTATTAAAGTCACTATTGGCCTCATGGTGAAATCCCTGAGCGGTTTCCTTCCTCTCCGGTAACTGAGTTAGGAAAGCCGCCTGTATCTTTGTAGTGACTGGGTGTATTGATACACCATCCAAAGTGTAATTAATATCTTCAACATGCTCAAAGGGATATTCAATGTCTGCTTTATTTGTATCCATCTACCAATAGGAGCCCTTCTTTGCGAGGCGTTGGAAAACCTCCCTGGTCTTTGTGGTTCAATCTGTGTTTGAAATTCACTGCTCGACTGAGCGACCTTACAATTATCTGTATGTGTGGGGTACAGAGATAAGGTAGTCATTAAAAAATCATGTTGAACACTATTATTGCACACAGTCCATGCAACTTATTATTTAACTTGTTAAGCACATTTTTTCCCCTCCTGAACTTATTGAGGCTTGCCATAAAAAAGGGGATGAATATTTATTGACTGAAGGCATTTCAGCTTTTCATTTTCTATTAATTTGTCAAAATAAAAACACAATTCCACTTTGACATTATGGAGTATTGTGTGTAGGCCATTGCGAAAATATATAAATAGATTTTTGAGGCCCCGAACAGTCATTCTGATTCCCGTGTAAAATAGCCTTTTGAGTGACTAAAATATCAACCATAATACAATTTTTGGATAGAATTTCTCATAATTTGAGAAAAGTAACATTTTCTCTGATGACTGACTAGCGTGAAGTTTGAAAAGACCGGCTTAGTGGGCGGGGAGCTTATATTCATGAGCTCGCTTTGACTGACTGCTCCCTGCTGGCTGGAGACCTAGCTAGCCAGTAACTAGCTAACACCAGACACAGATGAAGACCTAGCTAGCCAGTAACTAGCTAACACCAGACAGATGAAGACCTAGCTAGCCAGTAACTAGCTAACACCAGACATAAAGACCTAGCTAGCCAGTAACTAGCTAACACCAGACAGATGAAGACCTAGCTAGCCAGTAACTAGCTAACACCAGACAGATGAAGACCTAGCTAGCTAGTAACTAGCTAACACCAGACACAGATGAAGACCTAGCTTGCCAGTAACTAGCTAACACCAGACAGATGAAGACCTAGCTAGCCAGTGTAAGAAATTGTATAAGATACTGGTAACTTGTTTTAACCACTTCTCAACATAAGCTATTCTTGGCACAACATGCACCCATCCCCTCTACTTTGTCAGACCCACACACACATCCCCTCCCCCATGAATAGGGCCTGTGAAAACAAACGCACATGCAGGATGCCTTTGGATGTGAATAGGACAAAGAACTGTGTGAAAAGCCAATGGAATGTCGACATCAGGCCGAACAGGACTACCTACGACCCAGATCGACCAATCGGAAGGCCAGACGACAAGATCAACCTACTTTGCTTGTTGTCTATATAATCTGTATGTACTGCTTAGAGGGGCTCTCTTCTCCGACGATTTCATAAGAATCTGACAGAAAGGGGCCGTGCACGGCTTTGCCTAATATCTTTACACTTGAATAAACCTGCCTTATTATAAAATTATCCACCTCGTCCTATGTCTCCACTTGGTCTCCTGTCTCAAGTAAAACGAATTATCAACACCAGTAACTCGCTAACACCAGACACAGATGAAGACCTAGCTAGCCAGTAACTAGCTAACACCAGACACAGATGAAGACCTAGCTAGCCAGTAACTAGCTAACACCAGACACAGATGAAGACCTAGCTAGCCAGTAACTAGCTAACACCAGACAGATGAAGACCTAGCTAGCCAGTAATTAGCTAACACCAGACACAGATGAAGACCTAGCTAGCCAGTAACTAGCTAACACCAGACACAGATGAAGACCTAGCTAGCCAGTAACTAGCTAACACCAGACAGATGAAGACCTAGCTAGCCAGTAATTAGCTAACACCAGACACAGATGAAGACCTAGCTAGCCAGTAACTAGCTAACACCAGACACAGATGAAGACCTAGCTAGCCAGTAACTAGCTAACACCAGACAGATGAAGACCTAGCTAGCCAGTAACTAGCTAACACCAGACACAGATGAAAGGGAAGACCTATAGAAATATCTTTGCCATAGGGCGGCAAGTAGCCTAGTGGTTAGAGCGTTGGACTAGTATCCGAAAGGTTGCAAGTTCGAATCCCCGAGCTGACAAGGTACAAATCTGTCGTTCTGCTCCTGAACAAGGCAGTTAACCCACTGTTCCTAGGCCGTCATTGAAAATAAGAATATGTTCTTAACAGACTTGCCTAGTTAAATAAAGGTAAAATAAAAAAAATTGAGGAATAGTGTAAACTTGTCATTATATTATATATGAAAAACTTTCATGTGTTTTTTTTCAAATATCATAACATTTCATGACCATTGTGGAAAAAGTCAATGTGTGAATTCTTTCTGAAGGCCAATTATAACCAATCATTTTATAACCAATCATTTTATTGCTCAGTCCTTACAGGGGCCCTATGTATCTGAAAGTATCTACTATTGTCATTGTTCTTTAAGTTGTCAGTAGGCCTAATGGACCAGCTTTCTTTACCTATCTGAACACAGTGTCTGTCTTCATACCCCTGTCCCTATCTGATCACAGTGTCTGTCTTCATACCCCTGTCTGATCTGTCTGTCCTAACCTGTATCTGATCTGACTGTCTCTGTTCTTATCAGTCCCTGTCTGATCTGACTGTCTCTGTTCTTATCAGTCCCAGTCTGATCTGACTGTCTCTGTCCTTATCAGTCCCAGTCTGATCTGACTGTCTCTGTCCTTATCAGTCCCTGTCTGATCTGACTGTCTCTGTTCTTATCAGTCCCAGTCTGATCTGACTGTCTCTGTCCTTATCAGTCCCTGTCTGATCTGACTGTCTCTGTTCTTATCAGTCCCAGTCTGATCTGACTGTCTCTGTTCTTATCAGTCCCAGTCTGATCTGACTGTCTCTGTCCTTATCAGTCCCAGTCTGATCTGACTGGCTCTGTTCTTATCAGTCCCTGTCTGATCTGACTGTCTCTGTCCTTATCAGTCCCTGTCTGATCTGACTGTCTCTGTTCTTATCAGTCCCTGTCTGATCTGACTGTCTCTGTCCTTATCAGTCCCTGTCTGATCTGACTGTCTCTGTTCTTATCAGTCCCAGTCTGATCTGACTGTCTCTGTTCTTATCAGTCCCAGTCTGATCTGACTGTCTCTGTTCTTATCAATCCCTGTCTGATCTGACTGTCTCTGTTCTTATCAGTCCCTGTCTGATCTGACTGTCTCTGTCCTTATCAGTCCCTGTCTGATCTGACTGTCTCTGTCCTTATCAGTCCCTGTCTGATCTGACTGTCTCTGTCCTTATCAGTCCCTGTCTGATCTGACTGTCTCTGTTCTTATCAGTCCCTGTCTGATCTGACTGTCTCTGTTCTTATCAGTCCCTGTCTGATCTGACTGTCTCTGTTCTTATCAGTCCCTGTCTGATCTGACTGTCTCTGTCCTTATCAGTCCCTGTCTGATCTGACTGTCTCTGTCCTTATCAGTCCCTGTCTGATCTGACTGTCTCTGTCCTTATCAGTCCCTGTCTGATCTGTCTGTCCTAACCTGTATCTGATCTGTCTCTGTTCTTATCAGTCCCTGTCTGATCTGAGTGTGTCTGTCCTACCCTGTCCCTGTCTGATCTGACTGTCTGTCCTCTCCCCCCTGTCTGTCCAGTGAGACACGTGAGGAAGGATGAGAGGAAGTACTATGAGGAGCTGCTGAAGTACAGCCGAGATCACCTGATGCTCTACCCCTACCACCTGTCAGACATCATGGTCAAAGGCCTCCGCATCACCCCCTTCTCCTACTACATCAGCATCATGGAGGTACAGTAATACTATATACTATATATAATATATCAACTGTAGTCACCCCTTCTCCTACTATATCAGTATCATGGAGGTACAGTAATACTATATACTATATATAATATATCAACTGTAGTCCCCCCTTCTCCTACTACATCAGCATCATGGAGGTACAGTAATACTATATACTATATATAATATATCAACTGTAGTCACCCCTTCTCCTACTACATGTACGTCCATAGGGCTCTGGTCTATAAGGTCCATGTACGTCCATAGGGCTCTGGTCTATAAGGTCCATGTACGTCCATAGGGCACTGGTCTATACGGTCCATGTACGTCCATAGGGCTCTGGTCTATAAGGTCCATAGGTCTCTGGTCTATAAGGTCCATGTACGTCCATAGGTCTCTGGTCTATAAGGTCCATGTACGTCCATAGGGCTCTGGTCTATAAGGTCCATGTACGTCCATAGGGCTCTGGTCTATAAGGTCCATGTACGTCCATAGGGCTCTGGTCTATAAGGTCCATAGGGCTCTGGTCTATAAGTTCCATGCACGTCCATAGGGCTCTGGTCTATAAGGTCCATGTACGTCCATAGGGCTCTGGTCTATACGGCCCATAGGGCTCTGGTCTATACGGTCCATGTACGTACATAGGGCTCTGGTCTACAAGGTCCATGTACGTCCATAGGGCTCTGGTCTATAAGGTCCATGTACGTCCATAGGGCTCTGGTCTATAAGGTCCATGTACGTCCATAGGGCTCTGGTCTATATGTCCATAGTGCTCTGGTCTATAAGGTCCATAGGTCTCTGGTCTATAAGGTCCATGTACGTCCATAGGGCTCTGGTCTATAAGGTCCATGTACGTCCATAGGGCTCTGGTCTATAAGGTCCATGTACGTACATAGGGCTCTGGTCTATAAGGTCCATAGGGCTCTGGTCTATAAGGTCCATGTACGTACATAGGGCTCTGGTCTATAAGGTCCATAGGGCTCTGGTCTATAAGGTCCATGTACGTCCATAGGGCTCTGGTCTATAAGGTCCATGTACGTCCATAGGGCTCTGGTCTATACGGTCCATAGGGCTCTGGTCTATACGGTCCATGTACGTACATAGGGCTCTGGTCTACAAGGTCCATGTACGTCCATAGGGCTCTGGTTTATAAGGTCCATGTACGTCCATAGGGCTCTGGTCTATAAGGTCCATGTACGTCCATAGGGCTCTGGTCTATAAGGTCCATGTACGTCCATAGGGCTCTGGTCTATATGTCCATAGTGCTCTGGTCTATAAGGTCCATAGGTCTCTGGTCTATAAGGTCCATGTACGTCCATAGGGCTCTGGTCTATAAGGTCCATGTACGTCCATAGGGCTCTGGTCTATAAGGTCCATGTACGTCCATAGGGCTCTGGTCTATAAGGTCCATGTACGTCCATAGGGCTCTGGTCTATAAGGTCCGTAGGGCTCAGGTCTATAAGGTCCATGTACATCCATAGGTCTCTGGTCTATAAGGTCCGTAGAGCTCAGGTCTATAAGGTCCATGCACGTCCATAGGGCTCTGGTTTATAAGGTCCATGTACGTCCATAGGGCTCTGGTCTATAAGGTCCATGTACGTCCATAGGGCTCTGGTCTATAAGGTCCATGTACGTCCATAGGGCTTTGGTCTATAAGGTCCATGTACGTCCGTAGGGCTCTGGTCTATAAGGTCCATGTACATCCATAGGGCTCTGGTCTATAAGGTCCGTAGGGCTCAGGTCTATAAGGTCCATGTACGTCCATAGGGCTCTGGTCTATAAGGTCCGTAGGGCTCTGGTCTATAAGGTCCATGTACGTCCATAGGTCTCTGGTCTATAAGGTCCAAGTACGTCCATAGGGCTCTGGTCTATAAGGTCCATGTACGTCCATAGGGCTCTGGTCTATAAGGTCCATAGGGCTCTGGTCTATAAGGTCCATGTACGTCCATAGGGCTCTGGTCTATAAGGTCCATGTATGTCCATAGGGCTCTGGTCTATAAGGTCCATGTACGTCCATAGGGCACTGGTCTATACGGTCCATGTACGTCCATAGGGCTCTGGTCTATAAGGTCCATAGGGCTCTGGTCTATAAGGTCCATGTACGTCCATAGGTCTCTGGTCTATAACGTCCATGTACGTCCATAGGGCTCTGGTCTACAAGTTCCATGTACGTCCATAGGGCTCTGGTCTATAAGGTCCATAGGTCTCTGGTCTATAAGGTCCATGTACGTCCATAGGGCTCTGGTCTATAAGGTCCATGTACGTCCATAGGGCTCTGGTCTATAAGGTCCATGTACGTCCATAGGGCTCTGGTCTATAAGGTCCATGTACGTCCATAAGGCTCTGGTCTATAAGGTCCATAGGGCTCTGGTCTATAAGGTCCATGTACGTCCATAGGGCTCTGGTCTATAAGGTCCATGTACGTCCATAGGGCTCTGGTCTATAAGGTCCATAGGGCTCTGGTCTATAAGGTCCATGTACGTCCATAGGGCTCTGGTCTATAAGGTCCGTAGGGCTCAGGTCTATAAGGTACATGTACATCCATAGGTCTCTGGTCTATAAGGTCCGTAGAGCTCAGGTCTATAAGGTCCATGTACGTCCATAGGGCTCTGGTCTATAAGGTCCATGTACGTCCATAGGGCTGTGGTCTATAAGGTCCATGTACGTCCATAGGGCTGTGGTCTATAAGGTCCATGTACGTCCATAGGGCTCTGGTCTATATGGTCCATAGGGCTCTGGTCTATAAGGTCCATAGGGCTCTGGTCTATACGGTCCATAGGGCTCTGGTCTATACGGTCCATAGGGCTCTGCTCTATAAGGTCCATAGGGCTCTGGTCTATAAGGTCCATGTACGTACATAGGGCTCTGGTCTACAAGGTCCATGTACGTCCATAGGTCTCTGGTCTATAAGGTCCATGTACGTCCATAGGGCTCTGGTCTATAAGCTCCATGTACGTCCATAGGGCTCTGGTCTATAAGGTCCATAGGGCCCTGGTCTATAAGGTCCATGTACGTCCATAGGGCCCTGGTCTATAAGGTCCATGTACGTCCATAGGGCTCTGGTCTATAAGGTCCATGTACGTCCATAGGGCTCTGGTCTATAAGGTCCATAGGGCTCTGGTCTATAAGGTCCATGTACGTCCATAGGGCTCTGGTCTATAAGGTCCATGTACGTCCATAGGGCTCTGGTCTATAAGGTCCATGTACGTCCATAGGGCTCTGGTCTATAAGGTCCATGTACGTCCATAGGGCTCTGGTCTATACGGTCCATGTACGTCCATAGGGCTCTGGTCTATAAGGTCCATGTACGTCCATAGGGCTCGGGTCTATAAGGTCCATGTACGTCCATAGGGCTCTGGTCTATAAGGTCCATAGGGCTCTGGTCTATAAGGTCCATGTACGTCCATAGGGCTCTGGTCTATAAGGTCCATGTACGTCCATAGGGCTCTGGTCTATAAGGTCCATGTACGTCCATAAGGCTCTGGTCTATACGGTCCATAGGGCACTGGTCTATAAGGTCCATGTACGTCCGTAGGGCTCTGGTCTATAAGGTCCATGTACATCCATAGGGCTCTGGTCTATAAGGTCCATAGGGCTCTGGTCTATAAGGTCCATGTACGTCCATAGGGCTCTGGTCTATAAGGTCCATAGGGCTCTGGTCTATAAGGTCCATGTACATCCATAGGGCTCTGGTCTATAAGGTCCATGTACGTCCATAGGGCTCTGGTCTATAAGGTCCGTAGGGCTCAGGTCTATAAGGTCCATGTACGTCCATAGGGCTCTGGTCTATAAGGTCCGTAGGGCTCTGGTCTATAAGGTCCATGTACGTCCATAGGTCTCTGGTCTATAAGGTCCAAGTACGTCCATAGGGCTCTGGTCTATAAGGTCCATGTACGTCCATAGGGCTCTGGTCTATAAGGTCCATAGGGCTCTGGTCTATAAGGTCCATGTACGTCCATAGGGCTCTGGTCTATAAGGTCCATGTACGTCCATAGGGCTCTGGTCTATAAGGTCCATGTACGTCCATAGGGCACTGGTCTATACGGTCCATGTACGTCCATAGGGCTCTGGTCTATAAGGTCCATAGGTCTCTGGTCTATACGGTCCATGTACGTCTGTAGGGCTTTGGTCTAAAATGTCCATGTACGTCCATAGGGCTCTGGTCTATAAGGTCCATGTACGTCCATAGGGCTCTGGTCTATAAGGTCCATGTACGTCCATAGGGCTCTGGTCTATAAGGTCCATGTACGTCCATAAGGCTCTGGTCTATACGGTCCGTAGGGCTCTGGTCTATAAGGTCCATGTACGTTCGTAGGGCTCTGGTCTATAAGGTCCATGTACATCCATAGGGCTCTGGTCTATAAGGTCCATAGGGCTCTGGTCTATAAGGTCCATGTACGTCCATAGGGCTCTGGTCTATAAGGTCCATGTACGTCCATAGGGCTCTGGTCTATAAGGTCCATAGGGCTCTGGTCTATAAGGTCCGTAGAGCTCAGGTCTATAAGGTCCATGTACGTCCATAGGGCTCTGGTCTATAAGGTCCATGTACGTCCATAGGGCTGTGGTCTATAAGGTCCATGTACGTCCATAGGGCTGTGGTCTATAAGGTCCATGTACGTCCATAGGGCTCTGGTCTATATGGTCCATAGGGCTCTGGTCTATATGGTCCATAGGGCTCTGGTCTATACAGTCCATAGGGCTCTGGTCTATACGGTCCATAGGGCTCTGGTCTATAAGGTCCATAGGGCTCTGGTCTATAAGGTCCATGTACGTACATAGGGCTCTGGTCTACAAGGTCCATGTACGTCCATAGGTCTCTGGTCTATAAGGTCCATGTACGTCCATGGGGCTCTGGTCTATAAGGTCCATGTACGTCCATAGGGCTCTGGTCTATAAGGTCCATAGGGCTCTGGTCTATAAGGTCCATGTACGTCCATAGGGCTCTGGTCTATAAGGTCCATGTACGTCCATAGGGCTCTGGTCTATAAGGTCCATAGGGCTCTGGTCTATAAGGTCCATGTACGTCCATAGGGCCCTGGTCTATAAGGTCCATGTACGTCCATAGGGCTCTGGTCTATAAGGTCCATGTACGTCCATAGGGCTCTGGTCTGTAAGGTCCATGTACGTCCATAGGGCTCTGGTCTATACGGTCCATGTACGTCCATAGGGCTCTGGTCTATAAGGTCCATGTACATCCATAGGGCTCTGGTCTATAAGGTCCATAGGGCTCTGGTCTATAAGGTCCATGTACATCCATAGGGCTCTGGTCTATAAGGTCCATGTACGTACATAGGGCTCTGGTCTACAAGGTCCATGTACGTCCATAGGGCTCTGGTCTATAAGGTCCATGTACGTCCATAGGGCTCTGGTCTATAAGGTCCATGTACGTCCAGGGCTCTGGTCTATAAGGTCCATGTACGTCCATAGGGCTCTGGTCTATAAGGTCCATGTACGTCCATAGGGCACTGGTCTATACGGTCCATGTACGTCCATAGGGCTCTGGTCTATAAGGTCCATAGGGCTCTGGTCTATAAGGTCCATGTACGTCCATAGGTCTCTGGTCTATAAGGTCCATGTACGTCCATAGGGCACTGGTCTATACGGTCCATGTACATCCATTGGGCTCTGGTCTATAAGGTCCATAGGGCTCTGGTCTATAAGGTCCATGTACGTCCATAGGTCTCTGGTCTATAAGGTCCATGTACGTCCATAGGGCTCTGGTCTATAAGGTCCGTAGGGCTCTGGTCTATAAGGTCCATGTACGTCCATAGGGCTCTGGTCTATACGGTCCATGTACGTCCGTAGGGCTGTGGTCTATAAGGTCCATGTACGTCCATAAGGCTCTGGTCTATACGGTCCATAGGGCTCTGGTCTATAAGGTCCATGTACGTCCGTAGGGCTCTGGTCTATAAGGTCCATGTACATCCATAGGGCTCTCGTCTATAAGGTCCATAGGGCTCTGGTCTATAAGGTCCATGTACGTCCATAGGGCTGTGGTCTATAAGGTCCATGTACGTCCATAAGGCTCTGGTCTATACGGTCCATAGGGCTCTGGCCTATAAGGTCCATGTACGTCCGTAGGGCTCTGGTCTATAAGGTCCATGTACATCCATAGGGCTCTGGTCTATAAGGTCCATGTACGTCCTTCGGGCTCTGGTCTATAAGGTCCATAGGGCTCTGGTCTATAAGGTCCATGTACGTCCATAGGGCTCTGGTCTATAAGGTCCATGTACGTCCTTCGGGCTCTGGTCTACAAGTTCCATAGGGCTCTGGTCTATAAGGTCCATGTACGTCCATAGGGCTCTGGTCTATAAGGTCCGTAGGGCTCAGGTCTATAAGGTCCATGTACATCCATAGGGCTCTGGTCTATAAGGTCCGTAGGGCTCAGGTCTATAAGGTCCATGTACGTCCATCGGGCTCTGGTCTATAAGGTCCATGTACTTCCATTGGGCTCTGGTCTATAAGGTCCATGTACGTCCATAGGGCTCTGGTCTATAAGGTCCATGTACGTCCATAGGGCTCTGGTCTATAAGGTCCATGTACGTCCATAGGGCTCTGGTCTATACGGTCCATAGGGCTCTGGTCTATACGGTCCATGTACATCCGTAGGGCTTTGGTCTAAAAGGTCCATGTACGTCCATAGGGCTCTGGTCTATAAGGTCCATGTACGTCCATAGGGCTCTGGTCTATAAGGTCCATGTACGTCCATAGGGCTCTGGTCTATAAGGTCCATTTACGTCCATAAGGCTCTGGTCTATACGGTCCATAGGGCTCTGGTCTATAAGGTCCATGTACGTCCGTAGGGCTCTGGTCTATAAGGTCCATGTACATCCATAGGGCTCTGGTCTATAAGGTCCATAGGGCTCTGGTCTATAAGGTCCATGTACGTCCATAGGGCTCTGGTCTATAAGGTCCATGTACGTCCATAAGGCTCTGGTCTATACGGTCCATAGGGCACTGGTCTATAAGATCCATGTACGTCCATAGGGCTCTGGTCTATAAGGTCCGTAGGACTCTGGTCTATAAGGTCCATGTACGTCCATAGGTCTCTGGTCTATAAGGTCCAAGTACGTCCATAGGGCTCTGGTCTATAAGGTCCATGTACGTCCATAGGGCTCTGGTCTATAAGGTCCATGTACGTCCATAGGGCTCTGGTCTATAAGGTCCATGTACGTCCATAGGTCTCTGGTCTATAAGGTCCATGTACGTCCATAGGGCTCTGGTCTATAAGGTCCGTAGGGCTCAGGTCTATAAGGTCCATGTACGTCCATAGGGCTCTGGTCTATACGGTCCATGTACGTCCGTAGGGCTGTGGTCTATAAGGTCCATGTACGTCCATAAGGCTCTGGTCTATACGGTCCATAGGGCTCTGGTCTATAAGGTCCATGTACGTCCATAGGGCTCTGGTCTATAAGGTCCATGTACGTCCATAGGGCTCTGGTCTATAAGGTCCATGTACGTCCATAGGGCACTGGTCTATACGGTCCATGTACGTCCATAGGGCTCTGGTCTATAAGGTCCATAGGGCTCTGGTCTATAAGGTCCATGTACGTCCATAGGTCTCTGGTCTATAAGGTCCATGTACTTCCATAGGGCTCTGGTCTATAAGGTCCATGTACGTCCATAGGGCTCTGGTCTATAAGGTCCATGTACGTCCATAGGTCTCTGGTCTATAAGGTCCATGTACGTACATAGGGCTCTGGTCTATAAGGTCCGTAGGACTCAGGTCTATAAGGTCCATGTACGTCCATAGGGCTCTGGTCTATAAGGTCCATGTACGTCCGTAGGGCTCTGGTCTATAAGGTCCGTAGGGCTCAGGTCTATAAGGTCCATGTACGTCCATAGGGCTCTGGTCTATACGGTCCATGTACGTCCATAGGGCTCTGGTCTATAAGGTCCATAGGTCTCTGGTCTATAAGGTCCATGTACGTCCATAGGGTTCTGGTCTATAAGGTCCATGTACGTCCATAGGGCTCTGGTCTATAAGGTCTGTAGGGCTCAGGTCTATAAGGTCCATGTACGTCCATAGGGCTCTGGTCTATAAGGTCCATGTATGTCCATAGGGCTCTGGTCTATAAGGTCTGTAGGGCTCAGGTCTATAAGGTCCATGTACGTCCATAGGGCTCTGGTCTATAAGGTCCATGTACGTCCATAGGGCTCTGGTCTATAAGGTCCATGTACGTCCATAGGGCTGTGGTCTATAAGATCCATGTACGTCCATAGGGCTCTGGTCTATAAGGTCCGTAGGGCTCTGGTCTATAAGGTCCATGTACGTCCATAGGTCTCTGGTCTATAAGGTCCAAGTATGTCCATAGGGCTCTGGTCTATAAGGTCCATGTACGTCCATAGGGCTCTGGTCTATAAGGTCCATAGGGCTCTGGTCTATAAGGTCCATGTACGTCCATAAGGGTCTGGTCTATAAGGTCCATGTACGTACATAGGGCTCTGGTCTACAAGGTCCATGTACGTCCATAGGGCTCTGGTCTATAAGGTCCATAGGGCTCTGGTCTATAAGGTCCATGTACGTCCATAGGGCTCTGGTCTACAAGGTCCATGTACGTCCATAGGGCTCTGGTCTATAAGGTCCAAGTACGTCCATAGGGCTCTGGTCTATAAGGTCCATGTACGTCCATAGGGCTCTGGTCTATAAGGTCCATAGGGCTCTGGTCTATAAGGTCCATGTACGTCCATAGGGCTCTGGTCTATAAGGTCCATGTACGTACATAGGGCTCTGGTCTACAAGGTCCATGTACGTCCATAGGGCTCTGGTCTATAAGGTCCATAGGGCTCTGGTCTATAAGGTCCATGTACGTCCATAGGGCTCTGGTCTACAAGGTCCATGTACGTCCATAGGGCTCTGGTCTATAAGGTCCATAGGTCTCTGGTCTATAAGGTCCATGTACGTCCATAGGGCTCTGGTCTATAAGGTCCATGTACGTCCATAGGGCTCTGGTCTATAAGGTCCATGTACGTCCATAGGGCTCTGGTCTATAAGGTCCATGTACGTCCAAAGGGCTCTGGTCTATAAGGTCCATGTACGTCCATAGGGCTCTGGTCTAACAGGTCCATGTACGTCCATAGGGCTCTGGTCTATAAGGTCCATGTACGTCCATAGGGCTCTGGTCTATAAGGTCCATGTACGTCCATAAGGCTCTGGTCTATACGGTCCATAGGGCTCTGGTCTATACGGTCCATGTAGTTCCGTAGGGCTTTGGTCTATAAGGTCCATGTACGTCCATAGGGCTCTGGTCTATACGGTCCATGTACGTCCATAGGGCTCTGGTCTATAAGGTCCATAGGTCTCTGGTCTATAAGGTCCATGTACGTCCATAGGGTTCTGGTCTATAAGGTCCATGTACGTCCATAGGGCTCTGGTCTATAAGGTCTGTAGGGCTCAGGTCTATAAGGTCCATGTACGTCCATAGGGCTCTGGTCTATAAGGTCCATGTATGTCCATAGGGCTCTGGTCTATAAGGTCTGTAGGGCTCAGGTCTATAAGGTCCATGTACGTCCATAGGGCTCTGGTCTATAAGGTCCATGTACGTCCATAGGGCTGTGGTCTATAAGATCCATGTACGTCCATAGGGCTCTGGTCTATAAGGTCCGTAGGGCTCTGGTCTATAAGGTCCATGTACGTCCATAGGTCTCTGGTCTATAAGGTCCAAGTATGTCCATAGGGCTCTGGTCTATAAGGTCCATGTACGTCCATAGGGCTCTGGTCTATAAGGTCCATAGGGCTCTGGTCTATAAGGTCCATGTACGTCCATAGGGGTCTGGTCTATAAGGTCCATGTACGTACATAGGGCTCTGGTCTACAAGGTCCATGTACGTCCATAGGGCTCTGGTCTATAAGGTCCATAGGGCTCTGGTCTATAAGGTCCATGTACGTCCATAGGGCTCTGGTCTACAAGGTCCATGTACGTCCATAGGGCTCTGGTCTATAAGGTCCAAGTACGTCCATAGGGCTCTGGTCTATAAGGTCCATGTACGTCCATAGGGCTCTGGTCTATAAGGTCCATAGGGCTCTGGTCTATAAGGTCCATGTACGTCCATAGGGCTCTGGTCTATAAGGTCCATGTACGTACATAGGGCTCTGGTCTACAAGGTCCATGTACGTCCATAGGGCTCTGGTCTATAAGGTCCATAGGGCTCTGGTCTATAAGGTCCATGTACGTCCATAGGGCTCTGGTCTACAAGGTCCATGTACGTCCATAGGGCTCTGATCTATAAGGTCCATAGGTCTCTGGTCTATAAGGTCCATGTACGTCCATAGGGCTCTGGTCTATAAGGTCCATGTACGTCCATAGGGCTCTGGTCTATAAGGTCCATGTACGTCCATAGGGCTCTGGTCTATAAGGTCCATGTACGTCCAAAGGGCTCTGGTCTATAAGGTCCATGTACGTCCATAGGGCTCTGGTCTAACAGGTCCATGTACGTCCATAGGGCTCTGGTCTATAAGGTCCATGTACGTCCATAGGGCTCTGGTCTATAAGGTCCATGTACGTCCATAGGGCTCTGGTCTATAAGGTCCATGTACGTCCATAGGGCTCTGGTCTATAAGGTCCATGTACGTCCATAGGGCTCTGGTCTATAAGGTCCATGTACGTCCATAGGTCTCTGGTCTATAAGGTCCATGTACGTACATAGGGCTCTGGTCTATAAGGTCCGTAGGACTCAGGTCTATAAGGTCCATGTACGTCCATAGGGCTCTGGTCTATACGGTCCATGTACGTCCATAGGGCTCTGGTCTATAAGGTCCATAGGTCTCTGGTCTATAAGGTCCATGTACGTCCATAGGGTTCTGGTCTATAAGGTCCATGTACGTCCATAGGGCTCTGGTCTATAAGGTCTGTAGGGCTCAGGTCTATAAGGTCCATGTACGTCCATAGGGCTCTGGTCTATAAGGTCCATGTATGTCCATAGGGCTCTGGTCTATAAGGTCTGTAGGGCTCAGGTCTATAAGGTCCATGTACGTCCATAGGGCTCTGGTCTATAAGGTCCATGTACGTCCATAGGGCTCTGGTCTATAAGGTCCATGTACGTCCATAGGGCTGTGGTCTATAAGATCCATGTACGTCCATAGGGCTCTGGTCTATAAGGTCCGTAGGGCTCTGGTCTATAAGGTCCATGTACGTCCATAGGTCTCTGGTCTATAAGGTCCAAGTATGTCCATAGGGCTCTGGTCTATAAGGTCCATGTACGTCCATAGGGCTCTGGTCTATAAGGTCCATAGGGCTCTGGTCTATAAGGTCCATGTACGTCCATAGGGGTCTGGTCTATAAGGTCCATGTACGTACATAGGGCTCTGGTCTACAAGGTCCATGTACGTCCATAGGGCTCTGGTCTATAAGGTCCATAGGGCTCTGGTCTATAAGGTCCATGTACGTCCATAGGGCTCTGGTCTACAAGGTCCATGTACGTCCATAGGGCTCTGGTCTATAAGGTCCAAGTACGTCCATAGGGCTCTGGTCTATAAGGTCCATGTACGTCCATAGGGCTCTGGTCTATAAGGTCCATAGGGCTCTGGTCTATAAGGTCCATGTACGTCCATAGGGCTCTGGTCTATAAGGTCCATGTACGTACATAGGGCTCTGGTCTACAAGGTCCATGTACGTCCATAGGGCTCTGGTCTATAAGGTCCATAGGGCTCTGGTCTATAAGGTCCATGTACGTCCATAGGGCTCTGGTCTACAAGGTCCATGTACGTCCATAGGGCTCTGGTCTATAAGGTCCATAGGTCTCTGGTCTATAAGGTCCATGTACGTCCATAGGGCTCTGGTCTATAAGGTCCATGTACGTCCATAGGGCTCTGGTCTATAAGGTCCATGTACGTCCATAGGGCTCTGGTCTATAAGGTCCATGTACGTCCAAAGGGCTCTGGTCTATAAGGTCCATGTACGTCCATAGGGCTCTGGTCTAACAGGTCCATGTACGTCCATAGGGCTCTGGTCTATAAGGTCCATGTACGTCCATAGGGCTCTGGTCTATAAGGTCCATGTACGTCCATAAGGCTCTGGTCTATACGGTCCATAGGGCTCTGGTCTATACGGTCCATGTAGTTCCGTAGGGCTTTGGTCTATAAGGTCCATGTACGTCCATAGGGCTCTGGTCTATACGGTCCATGTACGTCCATAGGGCTCTGGTCTATAAGGTCCATAGGTCTCTGGTCTATAAGGTCCATGTACGTCCATAGGGTTCTGGTCTATAAGGTCCATGTACGTCCATAGGGCTCTGGTCTATAAGGTCTGTAGGGCTCAGGTCTATAAGGTCCATGTACGTCCATAGGGCTCTGGTCTATAAGGTCCATGTATGTCCATAGGGCTCTGGTCTATAAGGTCTGTAGGGCTCAGGTCTATAAGGTCCATGTACGTCCATAGGGCTCTGGTCTATAAGGTCCATGTACGTCCATAGGGCTGTGGTCTATAAGATCCATGTACGTCCATAGGGCTCTGGTCTATAAGGTCCGTAGGGCTCTGGTCTATAAGGTCCATGTACGTCCATAGGTCTCTGGTCTATAAGGTCCAAGTATGTCCATAGGGCTCTGGTCTATAAGGTCCATGTACGTCCATAGGGCTCTGGTCTATAAGGTCCATAGGGCTCTGGTCTATAAGGTCCATGTACGTCCATAGGGGTCTGGTCTATAAGGTCCATGTACGTACATAGGGCTCTGGTCTACAAGGTCCATGTACGTCCATAGGGCTCTGGTCTATAAGGTCCATAGGGCTCTGGTCTATAAGGTCCATGTACGTCCATAGGGCTCTGGTCTACAAGGTCCATGTACGTCCATAGGGCTCTGGTCTATAAGGTCCAAGTACGTCCATAGGGCTCTGGTCTATAAGGTCCATGTACGTCCATAGGGCTCTGGTCTATAAGGTCCATAGGGCTCTGGTCTATAAGGTCCATGTACGTCCATAGGGCTCTGGTCTATAAGGTCCATGTACGTACATAGGGCTCTGGTCTACAAGGTCCATGTACGTCCATAGGGCTCTGGTCTATAAGGTCCATAGGGCTCTGGTCTATAAGGTCCATGTACGTCCATAGGGCTCTGGTCTACAAGGTCCATGTACGTCCATAGGGCTCTGATCTATAAGGTCCATAGGTCTCTGGTCTATAAGGTCCATGTACGTCCATAGGGCTCTGGTCTATAAGGTCCATGTACGTCCATAGGGCTCTGGTCTATAAGGTCCATGTACGTCCATAGGGCTCTGGTCTATAAGGTCCATGTACGTCCAAAGGGCTCTGGTCTATAAGGTCCATGTACGTCCATAGGGCTCTGGTCTAACAGGTCCATGTACGTCCATAGGGCTCTGGTCTATAAGGTCCATGTACGTCCATAGGGCTCTGGTCTATAAGGTCCATGTACGTCCATAAGGCTCTGGTCTATACGGTCCATAGGGCTCTGGTCTATACGGTCCATGTAGTTCCGTAGGGCTTTGGTCTAAAAGGTCCATGTACGTCCATAGGGCTCTGGTCTATAAGGTCCATGTACGTCCATAGGGCTCTGGTCTATAAGGTCCATGTACGTCCATAGGGCTCTGGTCTATAAGGTCCATGTACGTCCATAAGGCTCTGGTCTATACGGTCCGTAGGGCTCTGGTCTATAAGGTCCATGTACGTCCGTAGGGCTCTGGTCTATAAGGTCCATGTACATCCATAGGGCTCTGGTCTATAAGGTCCATAGGGCTCTGGTCTATAAGGTCCATGTACGTCCATAGGGCTCTGGTCTATAAGGTCCATGTACGTCAATAGGGCTCTGGTCTATAAGGTCCATGTACATCCATAGGGATCTGGTCTATAAGGTCCATGTACGTCCATAGGGCTCTGGTCTATTAGGTCCGTAGGGCTCAGGTCTATAAGGTCCATGTACATCCATAGGTCTCTGGTCTATACGGTCCGTAGAGCTCAGGTCTATAAGGTCCATGTACGTCCATAGGGCTCTGGTCTATAAGGTCCATGTACGTCCATAGGGCTCTGGTCTATAAGGTCCATGTACGTCCATAGGGCTCTGGTCTATAAGGTCCATGTACGTCCATAAAGCTCTGGTCTATACGGTCCATAGGGCTCTGGTCTATACGGTCCATGTACGTCCGTAGGGCTTTGGTCTAAAAGGTCCATGTACGTCCATAGGGCTCTGGTCTATAAGGTCCATGTACGTCCATAGGGCTCTGGTCTATAAGGTCCATGTACGTCCGTAGGGCTCTGGTCTATAAGGTCCATGTACATCCATATGGCTCTGGTCTATAAGGTCCATAGGGCTCTGGTCTATAAGGTCCATGTACATCCATAGGGCTCTGGTCTATAAGGTCCATGTACGTCCATAGGGCTCTGGTCTATAAGGTCCATGTACGTCCATAAGGCTCTGGTCTATACGGTCCATAGGGCTCTGGTCTATAAGGTCCTTGTACGTCCGTAGGGCTCTGGTCTATAAGGTCCATGTACATCCATAGGGCTCTGGTCTATAAGGTCCAGAGGGCTCTGGTCTATAAGGTCCATGTACGTCCATAGGGCTCTGGTCTATAAGGTCCATGTACGTCCATAGGGCTCTGGTCTATAAGGTCCATAGGGCTCTGGTCTATAAGGTCCATGTACATCCATAGGGATCTGGTCTATAAGGTCCATGTACGTCCGTAGGGCTCTGGTCTACAAGGTCCATGTACGTCCGTAGGGCTCTGGTCTATAAGGTCCATGTACGTCCATAGGGCTCAGGTCTATAAGGTCCGTAGGGCTCTGGTCTATAAGGTCCATGTACGTCCATAGGGCTCTGGTCTATAAGGTCCATAGGGCTCTGGTCTATAAGGTCCATGTACGTCCATAGGGCTCTGGTCTATAAGGTCCATAGGGCTCTGGTCTATAAGGTCCATGTACGTCCATAGGGCTCTGGTGTATAAGGTCCATGTACGTCCTTAGGGCTCTGGTCTATACGTCCATAGGGCTCTGGTCTATAAGGTCCATGTACGTCCATAGGGCTCTGGTCTATAAGGTCCATGTACGTCCATAGGGCTCTGGTCTATAAGGTCCATGTACGTCCATAGGGCTCTGGTCTATAAGGTCAATGTACGTCCATAGTGCTCTGGTCTATAAGGTCCATGTACATCCATAGGGCTCTGGTCTATAAGGTCCATGTACGTCCATAGGGCTCTGGTCTATAAGGTCCATGTACGTCCATAGGGCTCTGGTCTATAAGGTCCATGTACGTCCATAGGGCTCTGGTCTATAAGGTCCATGTACGTCCATAGGGCTCTGGTCTATAAGGTCCATGTACATCCATAGGTCTCTGGTCTATAAGGTCCGTAGAGCTCAGGTCTATAAGGTCCATGTACGTCAATAGGGCTCTGGTCTATAAGGTCCATGTACGTCCATAGGGCTCTGGTCTATAAGGTTCATGTACGTCCATAGGGCTCTGGTCTATAAGGTCCATGTACGTCCATAGGGCTCTGGTCTATAAGGTCCATGTACGTCCATAAGGCTCTGGTCTATACGGTCCATAGGGCTCTGGTCTATACGGTCCATGTACGTCCATAGGGCTCTGGTCTACAAGGTCCATGTACGTCCATAGGGCTCTGGTCTATAAGGTCCATGTACGTCCATAGGGCTCTGGTCTATAAGGTCCATAGGGCTCTGGTCTATAAGGTCCATGTACGTCCATAGGGCTCTGGTCTATAAGGTCCATGTACGTACATAGGGCTCTGGTCTACAAGGTCCATGTACGTCCATAGGGCTCTGGTCTATAAGGTCCATAGGGCTCTGGTCTATAAGGTCCATGTACGTCCATAGGGCTCTGGTCTACAAGGTCCATGTACGTCCATAGGGCTCTGGTCTATAAGGTCCATAGGTCTCTGGTCTATAAGGTCCATGTACGTCCATAGGGCTCTGGTCTATAAGGTCCATGTACGTCCATAGGGCTCTGGTCTATAAGGTCCATGTACGTCCATAGGGCTCTGGTCTATAAGGTCCATGTACGTCCAAAGGGCTCTGGTCTATAAGGTCCATGTACGTCCATAGGGCTCTGGTCTAACAGGTCCATGTACGTCCATAGGGCTCTGGTCTATAAGGTCCATGTACGTCCATAGGGCTCTGGTCTATAAGGTCCATGTACGTCCATAAGGCTCTGGTCTATACGGTCCATAGGGCTCTGGTCTATACGGTCCATGTAGTTCCGTAGGGCTTTGGTCTAAAAGGTCCATGTACGTCCATAGGGCTCTGGTCTATAAGGTCCATGTACGTCCATAGGGCTCTGGTCTATAAGGTCCATGTACGTCCATAAGGCTCTGGTCTATACGGTCCGTAGGGCTCTGGTCTATAAGGTCCATGTACGTCCGTAGGGCTCTGTTCTATAAGGTCCATGTACATCCATAGGGCTCTGGTCTATAAGGTCCATAGGGCTCTGGTCTATAAGGTCCATGTACGTCCATAGGGCTCTGGTCTATAAGGTCCATGTACGTCCATAGGGCTCTGGTCTATAAGGTCCATAGGGCTCTGGTCTATAAGGTCCATGTACATCCATAGGGATCTGGTCTATAAGGTCCATGTACGTCCATAGGGCTCTGGTCTATAAGGTCCGTAGGGCTCAGGTCTATAAGGTCCATGTACATCCATAGGTCTCTGGTCTATACGGTCCGTAGAGCTCAGGTCTATAAGGTCCATGTACGTCCCTAGGGCTCTGGTCTATAAGGTCCATGTACGTACATAGGGCTCTGGTCTACAAGGTCCATGTACGTCCATAGGGCTCTGGTCTATAAGGTCCATAGGGCTCTGGTCTATAAGGTCCATGTACGTCCATAGGGCTCTGGTCTACAAGGTCCATGTACGTCCATAGGGCTCTGGTCTATAAGGTCCATAGGTCTCTGGTCTATAAGGTCCATGTACGTCCATAGGGCTCTGGTCTATAAGGTCCATGTACGTCCATAGGGCTCTGGTCTATAAGGTCCATGTACGTCCATAGGGCTCTGGTCTATAAGGTCCATGTACGTCCAAAGGGCTCTGGTCTATAAGGTCCATGTACGTCCATAGGGCTCTGGTCTAACAGGTCCATGTACGTCCATAGGGCTCTGGTCTATAAGGTCCATGTACGTCCATAGGGCTCTGGTCTATAAGGTCCATGTACGTCCATAAGGCTCTGGTCTATACGGTCCATAGGGCTCTGGTCTATACGGTCCATGTAGTTCCGTAGGGCTTTGGTCTAAAAGGTCCATGTACATCCATAGGGCTCTGGTCTATAAGGTCCATGTACGTCCATAGGGCTCTGGTCTATAAGGTCCATGTACGTCCATAGGGCTCTGGTCTATAAGGTCCATGTACGTCCATAAGGCTCTGGTCTATACGGTCCGTAGGGCTCTGGTCTATAAGGTCCATGTACGTCCGTAGGGCTCTGGTCTATAAGGTCCATGTACATCCATAGGGCTCTGGTCTATAAGGTCCATAGGGCTCTGGTCTATAAGGTCCATGTACGTCCATAGGGCTCTGGTCTATAAGGTCCATAGGGCTCTGGTCTATAAGGTCCATGTACATCCATAGGGATCTGGTCTATAAGGTCCATGTACGTCCATAGGGCTCTGGTCTATAAGGTCCGTAGGGCTCAGGTCTATAAGGTCCATGTACATCCATAGGTCTCTGGTCTATACGGTCCGTAGAGCTCAGGTCTATAAGGTCCATGTACGTCCATAGGGCTCTGGTCTATAAGGTCCATGTACGTCCATAGGGCTCTGGTCTATAAGGTCCATGTACGTCCATAGGGCTCTGGTCTATAAGGTCCATGTACGTCCATAAGGCTCTGGTCTATACGGTCCATAGGGCTCTGGTCTATACGGTCCATGTACGTCCGTAGGGCTTTGGTCTAAAAGGTCCATGTACGTCCATAGGGCTCTGGTCTATAAGGTCCATGTACGTCCATAGGGCTCTGGTCTATAAGGTCCATGTACGTCCGTAGGGCTCTGGTCTATAAGGTCCATGTACATCCATATGGCTCTGGTCTATAAGGTCCATAGGGCTCTGGTCTATAAGGTCCATGTACATCCATAGGGCTCTGGTCTATAAGGTCCATGTACGTCCATAGGGCTCTGGTCTATAAGGTCCATGTACGTCCATAAGGCTCTGGTCTATACGGTCCATAGGGCTCTGGTCTATAAGGTCCTTGTACGTCCGTAGGGCTCTGGTCTATAAGGTCCATGTACATCCATAGGGCTCTGGTCTATAAGGTCCATAGGGCTCTGGTCTATAAGGTCCATGTACGTCCATAGGGCTCTGGTCTATAAGGTCCATGTACGTCCATAGGGCTCTGGTCTATAAGGTCCATAGGGCTCTGGTCTATAAGGTCCATGTACATCCATAGGGATCTGGTCTATAAGGTCCATGTACGTCCGTAGGGCTCTGGTCTACAAGGTCCATGTACGTCCGTAGGGCTCTGGTCTATAAGGTCCATGTACGTCCATAGGGCTCTGGTCTATAAGGTCCATAGGGCTCTGGTCTATAAGGTCCATGTACGTCCATAGGGCTCTGGTCTATAAGGTCCATAGGGCTCTGGTCTATAAGGTCCATGTACGTCCATAGGGCTCTGGTGTATAAGGTCCATGTACGTCCTTAGGGCTCTGGTCTATACGGTCCATAGGGCTCTGGTCTATAAGGTCCATGTACGTCCATAGGGCTCTGGTCTATAAGGTCCATGTACGTCCATAGGGCTCTGGTCTATAAGGTCCATGTACGTCCATAGGGCTCTGGTCTATAAGGTCAATGTACGTCCATAGTGCTCTGGTCTATAAGGTCCATGTACATCCATAGGGCTCTGGTCTATAAGGTCCATGTACGTCCATAGGGCTCTGGTCTATAAGGTCCATGTACGTCCATAGGGCTCTGGTCTATAAGGTCCATGTACGTCCATAGGGCTCTGGTCTATAAGGTCCATGTACATCCATAGGTCTCTGGTCTATAAGGTCCGTAGAGCTCAGGTCTATAAGGTCCATGTACGTCAATAGGGCTCTGGTCTATAAGGTCCATGTACGTCCATAGGGCTCTGGTCTATAAGGTTCATGTACGTCCATAGGGCTCTGGTCTATAAGGTCCATGTACGTCCATAGGCCTCTGGTCTATAAGGTCCATGTACGTCCATAAGGCTCTGGTCTATACGGTCCATAGGGCTCTGGTCTATACGGTCCATGTACGTCCATAGGGCTCTGGTCTACAAGGTCCATGTACGTCCATAGGGCTCTGGTCTATAAGGTCCATGTACGTCCATAGGGCTCTGGTCTATAAGGTCCATAGGGCTCTGGTCTATAAGGTCCATGTACGTCCATAGGGCTCTGGTCTATAAGGTCCATGTACGTACATAGGGCTCTGGTCTACAAGGTCCATGTACGTCCATAGGGCTCTGGTCTATAAGGTCCATAGGGCTCTGGTCTATAAGGTCCATGTACGTCCATAGGGCTCTGGTCTACAAGGTCCATGTACGTCCATAGGGCTCTGGTCTATAAGGTCCATAGGTCTCTGGTCTATAAGGTCCATGTACGTCCATAGGGCTCTGGTCTATAAGGTCCATGTACGTCCATAGGGCTCTGGTCTATAAGGTCCATGTACGTCCATAGGGCTCTGGTCTATAAGGTCCATGTACGTCCAAAGGGCTCTGGTCTATAAGGTCCATGTACGTCCATAGGGCTCTGGTCTAACAGGTCCATGTACGTCCATAGGGCTCTGGTCTATAAGGTCCATGTACGTCCATAGGGCTCTGGTCTATAAGGTCCATGTACGTCCATAAGGCTCTGGTCTATACGGTCCATAGGGCTCTGGTCTATACGGTCCATGTAGTTCCGTAGGGCTTTGGTCTAAAAGGTCCATGTACGTCCATAGGGCTCTGGTCTATAAGGTCCATGTACGTCCATAGGGCTCTGGTCTATAAGGTCCATGTACGTCCATAGGGCTCTGGTCTATAAGGTCCATGTACGTCCATAAGGCTCTGGTCTATACGGTCCGTAGGGCTCTGGTCTATAAGGTCCATGTACGTCCGTAGGGCTCTGGTCTATAAGGTCCATGTACATCCATAGGGCTCTGGTCTATAAGGTCCATAGGGCTCTGGTCTATAAGGTCCATGTACGTCCATAGGGCTCTGGTCTATAAGGTCCATGTACGTCCATAGGGCTCTGGTCTATAAGGTCCATAGGGCTCTGGTCTATAAGGTCCATGTACATCCATAGGGATCTGGTCTATAAGGTCCATGTACGTCCATAGGGCTCTGGTCTATAAGGTCCGTAGGGCTCAGGTCTATAAGGTCCATGTACATCCATAGGTCTCTGGTCTATACGGTCCGTAGAGCTCAGGTCTATAAGGTCCATGTACGTCCATAGGGCTCTGGTCTATAAGGTCCATGTACGTCCATAGGGCTCTGGTCTATAAGGTCCATGTACGTCCATAGGGCTCTGGTCTATAAGGTCCATGTACGTCCATAAGGCTCTGGTCTATACGGTCCATAGGGCTCTGGTCTATACGGTCCATGTACGTCCGTAGGGCTTTGGTCTAAAAGGTCCATGTACGTCCATAGGGCTCTGGTCTATAAGGTCCATGTACGTCCATAGGGCTCTGGTCTATAAGGTCCATGTACGTCCGTAGGGCTCTGGTCTATAAGGTCCATGTACATCCATATGGCTCTGGTCTATAAGGTCCATAGGGCTCTGGTCTATAAGGTCCATGTACATCCATAGGGCTCTGGTCTATAAGGTCCATGTACGTCCATAAGGCTCTGGTCTATACGGTCCATAGGGCTCTGGTCTATAAGGTCCTTGTACGTCCATAGGGCTCTGGTCTATAAGGTCCATGTACATCCATAGGGCTCTGGTCTATAAGGTCCATAGGGCTCTGGTCTATAAGGTCCATGTACGTCCATAGGGCTCTGGTCTATAAGGTCCATGTACGTCCATAGGGCTCTGGTCTATAAGGTCCATAGGGCTCTGGTCTATAAGGTCCATGTACATCCATAGGGATCTGGTCTATAAGGTCCATGTACGTCCATAGGGCTCTGGTCTATAAGGTCCATGTACGTCCATAAGGCTCTGGTCTATACGGTCCATAGGGCTCTGGTCTATACGGTCCATGTAGTTCCGTAGGGCTTTGGTCTAAAAGGTCCATGTACGTCCATAGGGCTCTGGTCTATAAGGTCCATGTACGTCCATAGGGCTCTGGTCTATAAGGTCCATGTACGTCCATAAGGCTCTGGTCTATACGGTCCGTAGGGCTCTGGTCTATAAGGTCCATGTACGTCCGTAGGGCTCTGTTCTATAAGGTCCATGTACATCCATAGGGCTCTGGTCTATAAGGTCCATAGGGCTCTGGTCTATAAGGTCCATGTACGTCCATAGGGCTCTGGTCTATAAGGTCCATGTACGTCCATAGGGCTCTGGTCTATAAGGTCCATAGGGCTCTGGTCTATAAGGTCCATGTACATCCATAGGGATCTGGTCTATAAGGTCCATGTACGTCCATAGGGCTCTGGTCTATAAGGTCCGTAGGGCTCAGGTCTATAAGGTCCATGTACATCCATAGGTCTCTGGTCTATACGGTCCGTAGAGCTCAGGTCTATAAGGTCCATGTACGTCCATAGGGCTCTGGTCTATAAGGTCCATGTACGTACATAGGGCTCTGGTCTACAAGGTCCATGTACGTCCATAGGGCTCTGGTCTATAAGGTCCATAGGGCTCTGGTCTATAAGGTCCATGTACGTCCATAGGGCTCTGGTCTACAAGGTCCATGTACGTCCATAGGGCTCTGGTCTATAAGGTCCATAGGTCTCTGGTCTATAAGGTCCATGTACGTCCATAGGGCTCTGGTCTATAAGGTCCATGTACGTCCATAGGGCTCTGGTCTATAAGGTCCATGTACGTCCATAGGGCTCTGGTCTATAAGGTCCATGTACGTCCAAAGGGCTCTGGTCTATAAGGTCCATGTACGTCCATAGGGCTCTGGTCTAACAGGTCCATGTACGTCCATAGGGCTCTGGTCTATAAGGTCCATGTACGTCCATAGGGCTCTGGTCTATAAGGTCCATGTACGTCCATAAGGCTCTGGTCTATACGGTCCATAGGGCTCTGGTCTATACGGTCCATGTAGTTCCGTAGGGCTTTGGTCTAAAAGGTCCATGTACATCCATAGGGCTCTGGTCTATAAGGTCCATGTACGTCCATAGGGCTCTGGTCTATAAGGTCCATGTACGTCCATAGGGCTCTGGTCTATAAGGTCCATGTACGTCCATAAGGCTCTGGTCTATACGGTCCGTAGGGCTCTGGTCTATAAGGTCCATGTACGTCCGTAGGGCTCTGGTCTATAAGGTCCATGTACATCCATAGGGCTCTGGTCTATAAGGTCCATAGGGCTCTGGTCTATAAGGTCCATGTACGTCCATAGGGCTCTGGTCTATAAGGTCCATAGGGCTCTGGTCTATAAGGTCCATGTACATCCATAGGGATCTGGTCTATAAGGTCCATGTACGTCCATAGGGCTCTGGTCTATAAGGTCCGTAGGGCTCAGGTCTATAAGGTCCATGTACATCCATAGGTCTCTGGTCTATACGGTCCGTAGAGCTCAGGTCTATAAGGTCCATGTACGTCCATAGGGCTCTGGTCTATAAGGTCCATGTACGTCCATAGGGCTCTGGTCTATAAGGTCCATGTACGTCCATAGGGCTCTGGTCTATAAGGTCCATGTACGTCCATAAGGCTCTGGTCTATACGGTCCATAGGGCTCTGGTCTATACGGTCCATGTACGTCCGTAGGGCTTTGGTCTAAAAGGTCCATGTACGTCCATAGGGCTCTGGTCTATAAGGTCCATGTACGTCCATAGGGCTCTGGTCTATAAGGTCCATGTACGTCCGTAGGGCTCTGGTCTATAAGGTCCATGTACATCCATATGGCTCTGGTCTATAAGGTCCATAGGGCTCTGGTCTATAAGGTCCATGTACATCCATAGGGCTCTGGTCTATAAGGTCCATGTACGTCCATAGGGCTCTGGTCTATAAGGTCCATGTACGTCCATAAGGCTCTGGTCTATACGGTCCATAGGGCTCTGGTCTATAAGGTCCTTGTACGTCCGTAGGGCTCTGGTCTATAAGGTCCATGTACATCCATAGGGCTCTGGTCTATAAGGTCCATAGGGCTCTGGTCTATAAGGTCCATGTACGTCCATAGGGCTCTGGTCTATAAGGTCCATGTACGTCCATAGGGCTCTGGTCTATAAGGTCCATAGGGCTCTGGTCTATAAGGTCCATGTACATCCATAGGGATCTGGTCTATAAGGTCCATGTACGTCCGTAGGGCTCTGGTCTACAAGGTCCATGTACGTCCGTAGGGCTCTGGTCTATAAGGTCCATGTACGTCCATAGGGCTCTGGTCTATAAGGTCCATAGGGCTCTGGTCTATAAGGTCCATGTACGTCCATAGGGCTCTGGTCTATAAGGTCCATAGGGCTCTGGTCTATAAGGTCCATGTACGTCCATAGGGCTCTGGTGTATAAGGTCCATGTACGTCCTTAGGGCTCTGGTCTATACGGTCCATAGGGCTCTGGTCTATAAGGTCCATGTACGTCCATAGGGCTCTGGTCTATAAGGTCCATGTACGTCCATAGGGCTCTGGTCTATAAGGTCCATGTACGTCCATAGGGCTCTGGTCTATAAGGTCAATGTACGTCCATAGTGCTCTGGTCTATAAGGTCCATGTACATCCATAGGGCTCTGGTCTATAAGGTCCATGTACGTCCATAGGGCTCTGGTCTATAAGGTCCATGTACGTCCATAGGGCTCTGGTCTATAAGGTCCATGTACGTCCATAGGGCTCTGGTCTATAAGGTCCATGTACATCCATAGGTCTCTGGTCTATAAGGTCCGTAGAGCTCAGGTCTATAAGGTCCATGTACGTCAATAGGGCTCTGGTCTATAAGGTCCATGTACGTCCATAGGGCTCTGGTCTATAAGGTTCATGTACGTCCATAGGGCTCTGGTCTATAAGGTCCATGTACGTCCATAGGCCTCTGGTCTATAAGGTCCATGTACGTCCATAAGGCTCTGGTCTATACGGTCCATAGGGCTCTGGTCTATACGGTCCATGTACGTCCATAGGGCTCTGGTCTACAAGGTCCATGTACGTCCATAGGGCTCTGGTCTATAAGGTCCATGTACGTCCATAGGGCTCTGGTCTATAAGGTCCATAGGGCTCTGGTCTATAAGGTCCATGTACGTCCATAGGGCTCTGGTCTATAAGGTCCATGTACGTACATAGGGCTCTGGTCTACAAGGTCCATGTACGTCCATAGGGCTCTGGTCTATAAGGTCCATAGGGCTCTGGTCTATAAGGTCCATGTACGTCCATAGGGCTCTGGTCTACAAGGTCCATGTACGTCCATAGGGCTCTGGTCTATAAGGTCCATAGGTCTCTGGTCTATAAGGTCCATGTACGTCCATAGGGCTCTGGTCTATAAGGTCCATGTACGTCCATAGGGCTCTGGTCTATAAGGTCCATGTACGTCCATAGGGCTCTGGTCTATAAGGTCCATGTACGTCCAAAGGGCTCTGGTCTATAAGGTCCATGTACGTCCATAGGGCTCTGGTCTAACAGGTCCATGTACGTCCATAGGGCTCTGGTCTATAAGGTCCATGTACGTCCATAGGGCTCTGGTCTATAAGGTCCATGTACGTCCATAAGGCTCTGGTCTATACGGTCCATAGGGCTCTGGTCTATACGGTCCATGTAGTTCCGTAGGGCTTTGGTCTAAAAGGTCCATGTACGTCCATAGGGCTCTGGTCTATAAGGTCCATGTACGTCCATAGGGCTCTGGTCTATAAGGTCCATGTACGTCCATAGGGCTCTGGTCTATAAGGTCCATGTACGTCCATAAGGCTCTGGTCTATACGGTCCGTAGGGCTCTGGTCTATAAGGTCCATGTACGTCCGTAGGGCTCTGGTCTATAAGGTCCATGTACATCCATAGGGCTCTGGTCTATAAGGTCCATAGGGCTCTGGTCTATAAGGTCCATGTACGTCCATAGGGCTCTGGTCTATAAGGTCCATGTACGTCCATAGGGCTCTGGTCTATAAGGTCCATAGGGCTCTGGTCTATAAGGTCCATGTACATCCATAGGGATCTGGTCTATAAGGTCCATGTACGTCCATAGGGCTCTGGTCTATAAGGTCCGTAGGGCTCAGGTCTATAAGGTCCATGTACATCCATAGGTCTCTGGTCTATACGGTCCGTAGAGCTCAGGTCTATAAGGTCCATGTACGTCCATAGGGCTCTGGTCTATAAGGTCCATGTACGTCCATAGGGCTCTGGTCTATAAGGTCCATGTACGTCCATAGGGCTCTGGTCTATAAGGTCCATGTACGTCCATAAGGCTCTGGTCTATACGGTCCATAGGGCTCTGGTCTATACGGTCCATGTACGTCCGTAGGGCTTTGGTCTAAAAGGTCCATGTACGTCCATAGGGCTCTGGTCTATAAGGTCCATGTACGTCCATAGGGCTCTGGTCTATAAGGTCCATGTACGTCCGTAGGGCTCTGGTCTATAAGGTCCATGTACATCCATATGGCTCTGGTCTATAAGGTCCATAGGGCTCTGGTCTATAAGGTCCATGTACATCCATAGGGCTCTGGTCTATAAGGTCCATGTACGTCCATAAGGCTCTGGTCTATACGGTCCATAGGGCTCTGGTCTATAAGGTCCTTGTACGTCCGTAGGGCTCTGGTCTATAAGGTCCATGTACATCCATAGGGCTCTGGTCTATAAGGTCCATAGGGCTCTGGTCTATAAGGTCCATGTACGTCCATAGGGCTCTGGTCTATAAGGTCCATGTACGTCCATAGGGCTCTGGTCTATAAGGTCCATAGGGCTCTGGTCTATAAGGTCCATGTACATCCATAGGGATCTGGTCTATAAGGTCCATGTACGTCCGTAGGGCTCTGGTCTACAAGGTCCATGTACGTCCGTAGGGCTCTGGTCTATAAGGTCCATGTACGTCCATAGGGCTCAGGTCTATAAGGTCCGTAGGGCTCTGGTCTATAAGGTCCATGTACGTCCATAGGGCTCTGGTCTATAAGGTCCATGTACGTCCATAGGGCTCTGGTCTATAAGGTCCATAGGGCTCTGGTCTATAAGGTCCATGTACGTCCATAGGGCTCTGGTGTATAAGGTCCATGTACGTCCTTAGGGCTCTGGTCTATACGGTCCATAGGGCTCTGGTCTATAAGGTCCATGTACGTCCATAGGGCTCTGGTCTATAAGGTCCATGTACGTCCATAGGGCTCTGGTCTATAAGGTCCATGCACGTCCATAGGGCTCTGGTCTATAAGGTCCATGTACGTCCATAGGGCTCTGGTCTATAAGGTCCATGTACGTCCATAGGGCTCCGGTCTATAAGGTCCATGTACATCCATAGGGCTCTGGTCTATAAGGTCCATGTACGTCCATAGGGCTCTGGTCTATAAGGTCCATGTACGTCCATAGGGCTCTGGTCTATAAGGTCCATGTACGTCCATAGGGCTCTGGTCTATAAGGTCCATGTACATCCATAGGTCTCTGGTCTATAAGGTCCGTAGAGCTCAGGTCTATAAGGTCCATGTACGTCAATAGGGCTCTGGTCTATAAGGTCCATGTACGTCCATAGGGCTCTGGTCTATAAGGTTCATGTACGTCCATAGGGCTCTGGTCTATAAGGTCCATGTACGTCCATAGGGCTCTGGTCTATAAGGTCCATGTACGTCCATAAGGCTCTGGTCTATACGGTCCATAGGGCTCTGGTCTATACGGTCCATGTACGTCCATAGGGCTCTGGTCTATAAGGTCCATGTACGTCCATAAGGCTCTGGTCTATACGGTCCATAGGGCTCTGGTCTATAAGGTCCATGTACGTCCATAGGGCTCTGGTCTATAAGGTCCATGTACGTCCATAGGGCTCTGGTCTATAAGGTCCATGTACGTCCATAGGGCTCTGGTCTATAAGGTCCATAGGGCTCTGGTCTATAAGGTCCATGTACGTCCATAGGGCTCTGGTCTATAAGGTCCATGTACGTCCATAGGGCTCCGGTCTATAAGGTCCATGTACATCCATAGGGCTCTGGTCTATAAGGTCCATGTACGTCCATAGGGCTCTGGTCTATAAGGTCCATGTACGTCCATAGGGCTCTGGTCTATAAGGTCCATGTACGTCCATAGGGCTCTGGTCTATAAGGTCCATGTACATCCATAGGTCTCTGGTCTATAAGGTCCGTAGAGCTCAGGTCTATAAGGTCCATGTACGTCAATAGGGCTCTGGTCTATAAGGTCCATGTACGTCCATAGGGCTCTGGTCTATAAGGTTCATGTACGTCCATAGGGCTCTGGTCTATAAGGTCCATGTACGTCCATAGGGCTCTGGTCTATAAGGTCCATGTACGTCCATAAGGCTCTGGTCTATACGGTCCATAGGGCTCTGGTCTATACGGTCCATGTACGTCCATAGGGCTCTGGTCTATAAGGTCCATGTACGTCCATAAGGCTCTGGTCTATACGGTCCATAGGGCTCTGGTCTATAAGGTCCATGTACGTCCATAGGGCTCTGGTCTATAAGGTCCATGTACGTCCATAGGGCTCTGGTCTATAAGGTCCATGTACGTCCATAGGGCTCTGGTCTATAAGGTCCATAGGGCTCTGGTCTATAAGGTCCATGTACATCCATAGGGCTCTGGTCTATAAGGTCCATGTACGTCCATAGGGCTCTGGTCTATAAGGTCCGTAGGGCTCTGGTCTATAAGGTCCATGTACGTCCATAGGGCTCTGGTCTATAAGGTCTGTAGGGCTCAGGTCTATAAGGTCCATGTACGTCCATAGGGCTCTGGTCTATAAGGTCCGTAGGGCTCAGGTCTATAAGGTCCATGTACGTCCATAGGGCTCCGGTCAGTAGTAGTGTACTATAATTGAATAGGGTACCGTTTAGGACAGAACCGTAGTCTCAAATCAATCCATTCAAGCGCTTCTGTGCATACTGTGCATACTGTGCATACTGTGCATTTAGTCCATACTGATACCAGTCTTTACACTAGAATGAGTAGAACGGGGGTGTCCTCGTTCAAGCCAATGATGACATTATGGGGAGACCCATAGGAGCAAAGCGGGAAGTAAAAGCAGGAAGTGTACCCATCAATCTGTGCTGTGATTTGTTGAATCAACTGAACTGACATTACATAAAATACATTCCATTGCATGAGCCACATCAGTTAACATAATTTGAAATAACTTTCTACATTACCATGGAAATGTTTTAATTACAGTACCAGGAAGCGATTGCTAGTGTACTCATGAGTTCACCAGTCAGATTGCCAGGAATAGAGGTTCCAAACCTATTCTATTCATTGTATGTCTATGTTAATATTTCTACGCTGTTAAACCAATTGACCACAAGGGGTCGTATTCAGTTGGGAAAACGGTACAGAGCTGTGCAGATAGAAATGTAAATTATAGAGCTCAAAATGACTCCCTGTTATTGAGGATAGAGGATCATATCTGTTCTACGTCATATTTTCTACCTTAACCCTTCTGCTAGAATTTCCTCGGTAAAGGTGGCAGAGCTAAATTGGTCTTCTCACGGAGTGTCCGAACGGTTTGGCCTCTCGGTGGAAAGATGAGACTCTTGTTTTGATCTTGGATGCCCACATGCCCCACAAGACTCATCTGAAGGTCCTCCGTACCAGTTTAACCACAAGACTCATCTGAAGGTCCTCCGTACCAGTTTAACCACAAGACTCATCTGAAGGTCCTCCGTACCAGTTTAACCACAAGACTCATCTGAAGGTCCTCCGTACCAGTTTAACCACAAGACTCATCTGAAGGTCCTCCGTACCAGTTTAACCCATTTATGGAAGTATATGTGGAGAAAGTTTAGTGCCTAAAACAAGGGGTCAAACTTTTCCAGACACTTCAGAACAAACTTCCTTTAGATTTAAATATCTGTTGTTCCATGTAGTGAATCTGTTAGTCAATGTGTTTCTATTGGCTAATAGCAGTAAGGACTATCTGTTATTCAATGTGTTTCTATTGGCTAATAGCAGTAAGGACTGTTATTCAATGTGTTTCTATTGGCTAAAAGCAGTATGGCCAAATTCAATGTTTCATAAAATACATTTAAAAATATATTTTTTGATACCTTAACCGGTCTTATAATTCAAAATCAAAGAGATAAATGTTCCTTGGTATGACCATCTTAAAACAATTCCATATGTTAGTTTAGTAGAACCCCCCCCCCCCCCTTCCCCCAGCTTAGACTCTCGAGGGTTAACAGACCCCAGCTGTTTCATTGCTGGCTCGCAGTGTTCCTGTTCTGCTGTTCTGCTCCGTTATTCTTTGTGTGTTATTCCTGGAGTTTCACACCGTTTACCTTGACTCAAACAAGGCTGTGGTCGACTTCTAAACCCCGGAGTTGCCCTAACATGTGACTTTGTCCTGTGCAACAGTCCAATAGCGTCAGTATTAAAGAACCATGCTGCATCCCCATGGCTCCGTTCTGATAGGTTTGGATGAATGAACTTTAAATCCTTATTAATGATTCGTTTCAATAGAGAAATGAGAGGTGCCGTAACCATTAACCTGTGGTGTTAACAGTCCCTCGGCTGTCTATAGGAGGAAGGTACGTGGTGGGGGAAATTGAGCTTGGAATGTACTGAGTGATGGGAATGCGATCACGTGGCAGGCATTGATAAGGGGAGAGAGCCATGGATTAGTGATGAAAGGTGGGAGGGTCGAGGTCAGGTCACGTTAAGGAAGACATTTAAAGTTTATGGCCCGTATCACTTAGTGTCCAGCCTAGCAGTAAAGACACAATGTTTGTACAGATGTGTAGGAGGAGACTCAGGAGGAAGGGTTACATATCAGTGCTTGTGTGAAAAGGTTTTTTCTCTTATGCAACTGTATTGATCCTCTGGGCAGAATAAACTTGGTTGAACCTTTCATAGTGTCCGGCGAGTTTTTACTCTGAACGTTAGAACCTAACACTTCACACTACGATGGGAGATTGCCCCAGTCAGTGTGGGGTGGACCTCAACTGTTATGCAGCACATCCTACATACTGCTACTCTTTCTCATTGCCTTGAAGAATTTCATTGAATTTCAATGAAAAAAATGCAGAGATTAAATATTATGAACAACTAGAATCTAGTGCCGATACTATTGCTTAGATGATTGTGATATCGTTAATGGTGAAAAACATTAAAACCTATTTTATTTTCTACATTCTGAGGCAACGTTTCACTGCACGTTCTGAGGCAGCATTTCACTGCTCGTTCTGAGGCAGCATTTCACTGCTCGTTCTGAGGCAGCATTTCACTGCTCGTTCTGAGGCAGCATTTCACTGCTCGTTCTGAGGCAGCATTTCACTGCTCGTTCTGAGGCAGCATTTCACTGCTCGTTCTGAGGCAGCATTTCACTGCACGTTCTGAGGCAGCATTTCACTGCTCGTTCTGAGGCAGCATTTCACTGCACGTTCTGAGGCAACATCTTCATACTAGACATGTAAATGACATTACTGAAGGACGTGTCACTCTGATAATCCATTTGATGTGTTTTTAATATGATAAATTAATTACTGCACTAAATAGGGAATAGTGTGCCATAGGACCGTTGGCCAAAGTAGTGCACTAAATAGGGAATAGTGTGCCATAGAACCGTTGGCCAAAGTAGTGCACTAAATTGGGAATAGGGCCCTGGTCAAAAGTAGTGCACTACATAGGGAATAGGGTTCCATAGGGCCCTGGTCTAAAGTAGTGGACTACATAAGGAATAGGGTGCCATAGGACTCTGGTCTAAAGTAGTGCACTATATAGGGAATAGGGTTCCATACGGCTCTGGTCTAAAGTAGTGCACTATATAGGGAATAGTGTGCCATAGGACTCTGGTCTAAAGTAGTGCACTATATAGGGAATAGGGTTCCATAGGGCTCTGGTCTAAAGTAGTGCACTACATAGGGAATAGGGTGCCATTTGGGACACGTATTTAATAATGAAGGTTCAGGGAAGGAAGGAATGGTGTAGGAAGAGTAATTATTTTAATTTGCTGCTCCCTTTTTCCTGGTCTAATTTCTCCCTCTCTCTCTCCACCTCCAGGACATCATGAACGTAGAGAAGAGTTACGACTCGCTGCCCAACTTCACTGCTGCTGACTGTAAGTAGACTGTTGCTTCCTCTTAGAGCTGGGTGGTGTGTGGGTCAGTATTTCCGGTAGCCGGTAATAGCTGGCTTTTGGCCCAAAAAAGAATAATGAAAAAACGATAAATAAAATTCGCAGGAGAAAAAAAATTGTCCTGGAGAGAGAAAAAAAAATAATTACAAAATCATTATTTTTTTTGTCTATAAATTGATGGAAATACATTTGACCGGTCATGCTTATCGGTCTATAGGTTAATTTGCATAATTTTGTGGAATTAAATTGGAACGTGCATTTTCATTATTCATCTTATTTAGCACATGCACATAGCATTCAGATACAGAGCCTAATTTGAGCGGAAAATCAGTCAGACACTGTGAGAGCTGCTGCTACAGCTCTCAGACATGTCGCTTGTTAGTTGCTGCTGGAGTGAAATGTGCTTTTATAAACCCAATCATTGCGTAATAATTCTAAATGCAATCGAGTGTTAAAAACAGTTTTGATGGCCACGATTGAAAAGGGCTACTATTTTTATTTCTCAACTGGTAATTGAAGCGCGCTTCCCATTTGCATAGGCAGCGGTAGGCAGGCTTCAGCGCGTCACACTCCACTTTTCAATGGAGGCAGTATGCATTTTGAAAACATTTACTTTAATTGTTGTAAACCTGAACGTTTTACTACATATTATGAGGCATGTCTTTCCTTGCTTCAAAGTAGCCAAAATCAGACCATAGAAACGTGGAGGAAATTATTTTGACTTCCGTTATGCCATTGAAACCAGGAGCATATTTCTCTCACCTTCTAATGGTTTTCAAATCAACTTTCTTTCATTGTCTAGTAGCCAAAGGCACAATCCTAGTCATATTAACAACCCATGATAATCCTAGTCATATTAACAACCCATGATAATCCTAGTCATATTAACATCCCATGATAATCCTAGTCATATTAACAACCCATGATAATCCTAGTCATATTAACAACCCGTGCTAGCTGATGATAATCCTAGTCATATTAGCATCCCATGCTAGTTGATGATAATCCTAGTCATATTAACAACCCATGCTAGCTGATGATAATCCTAGTCATATTAGCATCCCATGCTAGTTGATGATAATCCCAGTCATACTAGCAACCCATGCTAGTTGATGATAATCCTAGTCATATTAGCATCCCATGCTAGCTGATGATAATCCTAGTCATATCAACAACCCATGATAATCCTAGTCATATTAACAACCCATGATAATCCTAGTCATATTAGCAACCCATGCTAGTTGATGATAATCCTAGTCATATTAGCATTCCGTGCTAGTTGATGATAATCCTAGTCATATTAGCATCCCATGCTAGCTGATGATAATCCTAGTCATATTAACAACCCATGATAATCCTAGTCATATTAACAACCCATGATAATCCTAGTCATATTTACAACCCATGCTAGTTGATGATAATCCTAGTCATAATAGCATCCCATGCTAGTTGATGATAATCCTAGTCATATTAACAACCCATGCTAGCTGATGATAATCCTAGTCATATTAGCATCCCATGCTAGTTGATGATAATCCCAGTCATACTAGCAACCCATGCTAGTTGATGATAATCCTAGTCATATTAGCATCCCATGCTAGCTGATGATAATCCTAGTCATATCAACAACCCATGATAATCCTAGTCATATTAACAACCATGATAATCCTAGTCATATTAGCAACCCATGCTAGTTGATGATAATCCTAGTCATATTAGCATTCCGTGCTAGTTGATGATAATCCTAGTCATATTAGCATCCCATGCTAGCTGATGATAATCCTAGTCATATTAACAACCCATGATAATCCTAGTCATATTAACAACCCATGATAATCCTAGTCATATTTACAACCCATGCTAGTTGATGATAATCCTAGTCATATTAGCATCCCATGCTAGTTGATGATAATCCTAGTCATATTAGCATCCCATGCTAGTTGATGATAATCCTAGTCATATTAGCAACCCATGCTAGTTGATGATAATCCTAGTCATATTAACAACCCATGCTAGTTGATGATAATCCTAGTCATATTAGCATCCCATGCTAGTTGATGATAATCCTAGTCATATTAGCATCCCATGCTAGTTGATGATAATCCTAGTCATATTAGCATCCCATGCTAGTTGATGATAATCCTAGTCATATTAGCAACCCATGCTAGTTGATAATAATCCTAGTCATATTAGCAACCCATGCTAGTTGATCATCCTAGTCATATTAGCAACCCATGCTAGTTGATGATAATCCTAGTCATATTAGCATCCCATGCTAGTTGATGATAATCCTAGTCATATTAGCATCCCATGCTAGTTGATGATAATCCTAGTCATATTAGCATCCCATGCTACTACATGATACTCTACTGTACTGTAGTACTCCCTCTCTCAGGGATAAACTGCTGACTGTTAGTAGTACTGTAGTACTCCCTCTCTCAGGGATAAACTGCTGACTGTTAGTAGTACTGTAGTACTCCCTCTCTCAGGGATAAGCTGCTGACTGTTAGTAGTAGTACTGTAGTACTCCCTCTCTCAGGGATAAACTGCTGACTGTTAGTAGTAGTATTGTAGTACTCCCTCTCTCAGGGATAAACTGCTGACTGTTAGTAGTAGTACTGTAGTACTCCCTCTCTCAGGGATAAACTGCTGACTGTTAGTAGTAGTACTGTAGTACTCCCTCTCTCAGGGATAAACTGCTGACTGTTAGTAGTAGTACTGTAGTACTCCCTCTCTCAGGGATAAACTGCTGACTGTTAGTAGTAGTACTGTAGTACTCCCTCTCTCAGGGATAAACTGCTGACTGTTAGTAGTAGTATTGTAGTACTCCCTCTCTCAGGGATAAACTGCTGACTGTTAGTAGTAGTATTGTAGTACTCCCTCTCTCAGGGATAAACTGCTGACTGTTAGTAGTACTGTAGTACTCCCTCTCTCAGGGATAAACTGCTGACTGTTAGTAGTACTGTAGTACTCCCTCTCTCAGGGATAAACTGCTGACTGTTAGTAGTAGTACTGTAGTACTCCCTCTCTCAGGGATAAACTGCTGACTGTTAGTAGTAGTACTGTAGTACTCCCTCTCTCAGGGATAAACTGCTGACTGTTAGTAGTAGTACTGTAGTACTCCCTCTCTCAGGGATAAACTGCTGACTGTTAGTAGTAGTACTGTAGTACTCCCTCTCTCAGGGATAAACTGCTGACTGTTAGTAGTAGTACTGTAGTACTCCCTCTCTCAGGGATAAACTGCTGACTGTTAGTAGTAGTACTGTAGTACTCCCTCTCTCAGGGATAAACTGCTGACTGTTAGTAGTAGTATTGTAGTACTCCCTCTCTCAGGGATAAACTGCTGACTGTTAGTAGTAGTATTGTAGTACTCCCTCTCTCAGGGATAAACTGCTGACTGTTAGTAGTACTGTAGTACTCCCTCTCTCAGGGATAAACTGCTGACTGTTAGTAGTACTGTAGTACTCCCTCTCTCAGGGATAAACTGCTGACTGTTAGTAGTAGTACTGTAGTACTCCCTCTCTCAGGGATAAACTGCTGACTGTTAGTAGTAGTACTGTAGTACTCCCTCTCTCAGGGATAAACTGCTGACTGTTAGTAGTAGTACTGTAGTACTCCCTCTCTCAGGGATAAACTGCTGACTGTTAGTAGTAGTACTGTAGTACTCCGTCTCTCAGGGATAAACTGCTGACTGTTAGTAGTAGTACTGTAGTACTCCCTCTCTCAGGGATACACTGCTGACTGTTAGTAGTAGTACTGTAGTACTCCCTCTCTCAGGGATAAACTGCTGACTGTTAGTAGTAGTACTGTAGTACTCCCTCTCTCAGGGATAAACTGCTGACTGTTAGTAGTATTGTAGTACTCCCTCTCTCAGGGATAAACTGCTGACTGTTAGTAGTAGTATTGTAGTACTCCCTCTCTCAGGGATACACTGCTGACTGTTAGTAGTAGTACTGTAGTACTCCCTCTCTCAGGGATACACTGCTGACTGTTAGTAGTACTGTAGTACTCCCTCTCTCAGGGATAAACTGCTGACTGTTAGTAGTAGTATTGTAGTACTCCCTCTCTCAGGGATAAACTGCTGACTGTTAGTAGTAGTACTGTAGTACTCCCTCTCTCAGGGATACACTGCTGACTGTTAGTAGTAGTACTGTAGTACTCCCTCTCTCAGGGATAAACTGCTGACTGTTAGTAGTAGTATTGTAGTACTCCCTCTCTCAGGGATAAACTGCTGACTGTTAGTAGTAGTATTGTAGTACTCCCTCTCTCAGGGATACACTGCTGACTGTTAGTAGTAGTACTGTAGTACTCCCTCTCTCAGGGATACACTGCTGACTGTTAGTAGTAGTATTGTAGTACTCCTTCTCTCAGGGATAAACTGCTGACTGTTAGTAGTATTGTAGTACTCCCTCTCTCAGGGATACACTGCTGACTGTTAGTAGTACTGTAGTACTCCCTCTCTCAGGGATACACTGCTGACTGTTAGTAGTACTGTAGTACTCCCTCTCTCAGGGATAAACTGCTGACTGTTAGTAGTACTGTAGTACTCCCTCTCTCAGGGATAAACTGCTGACTGTTAGTAGTAGTACTGTAGTACTCCCTCTCTCAGGGATAAACTGCTGACTGTTAGTAGTAGTACTGTAGTACTCCCTCTCTCAGGGATAAACTGCTGACTGTTAGTAGTAGTACTGTAGTACTCCCTCACTCAGGGATAAACTGCTGACTGTTAATAGTAGTACTGTAGTACTCCCTCTCTCAGGGATACACTGCTGACTGTTAGTAGTAGTACTGTAGTACTCCCTCTCTCAGGGATAAACTGCTGACTGTTAGTAGTAGTATTGTAGTACTCCCTCTCTCAGGGATAAACTGCTGACTGTTAGTAGTAGTATTGTAGTACTCCCTCTCTCAGGGATAAACTGCTGACTGTTAGTAGTATACTTTAGTACTCCCTCTCTCAGGGATAAACTGCTGACTGTTAGTAGTACTGTAGTACTCCCTCTCTCAGGGATAAACTGCTGACTGTTAGTAGTACTGTAGTACTCCCTCTCTCAGGGATAAACTGCTGACTGTTAGTAGTAGTACTGTAGTACTCCCTCTCTCAGGGATAAACTGCTGACTGTTAGTAGTAGTACTGTAGTACTCCCTCTCTCAGGGATAAACTGCTGACTGTTAGTAGTAGTACTGTAGTACTCCCTCTCTCAGGGATAAGAGAGTTAGAACACAACACCAGCGTTGTGGCATAAGAACATCAGTGAGTTAGAACATTGTTCTAGCAACACCAGCGTTGTGGCATTGGGCCGCTGCTGACAAATGCATATATGGGAAACACTGTCTTTGACTTCATTTTGAATTGAACTGTTCTGACTGTTATTCCTCTTCTAATGAATTAACAAATACATTTTGAGGAACTCAGTAACTGAAAAAAAAAATCTTGCTAAACCCCATTGTATTACAAACGACAAATTAAATGAATGAAGCGGCATTGGTCGATGACTTTCTGCTGTCAGACTGGCCAGAAGCAGGATGGCTCCCTGACTTTCTGCTGTCAGACTGGCCAGAAGCAGGATGGCTCCATGTCTTTCTGCTGTCAGACTGGCCAGAAGCAGGATGGCTCCCTGACTTTCTCCTGTCAGACTGGCCAGAAGCAGGATGGCTCCATGTCTTTCTGCTGTCAGACTGGTCAGAAGCAGGATGGCTCCATTACTTTCTGCTGAGAGACTGGCCAGAAGCAGGATGGCTCCATGTCTTTCTGCTATCAGACTGGCCAGAAGCAGGATGGCTACATGACTTTCTGCTGTCAGACTGGCCAGAAGCAGGATGGCTACATGACTTTCTGCTGTCAGACTGGCCAGAAGCAGGATGGCTCCATGACTTTCTGCTGTCAGACTGGCCAGAAGCAGGATGGCTCCATGTCTTTCTGCTGTCAGACTGGCCAGAAGCAGGATGGCTACATGACACTCTGCTGAGAGACTGGCCAGAAGCAGGATGGCTCCATTACTTTCTGCTGTCAGACTGGCCAGAAGCAGGCTGGCTCCATGACGTCAGAGGATAAGTTCATTACAGTTACCAGCCTCAGAAATTACAGCCCAAATAAATGTTCCACAGAGTTCAAGTAACAGACACATCTCAAAATCAACTGTTCAGAGGAGACTGCAGGAATCAGGCCTTCATGGCCACATTACTGTTAAGAAACCACTACTAAAGGACACCAATAATATGAAGAGACTTGCTTGGGCCAAGAAAGACGAGCAATGGACATTAGGCCGTTGGAAATGTGTCCTTTTTGTTATGATGAGTCGACATTTTAGATTTTTGGTTCCAACCGCCGTGTCTTTGTGAGATGCAGAGTAAGTGAACAGATGATGTCCACATGTGTGGTTCCCACCGTGAAGCATGGAGGAGGTGGTGTGATGGTGCTTTGTTGGTGACACTGTCAGTGATTTATTTACAATTCAAGGCACACGTAACCAGCATTCTGCAGTGATACGCCAGCCCATCAGGTTTGCGCTTAGTGGGACTATCATTTGTTTTTCAACAGGACAATGACCAAACACACCTCCAGGCTGTGTAAGGGCTATTTGACCAAGATGGAGTGTGATCGAGTGCTGCATCAGATGACCTGGCCTCCACAATCACCCGACCTCAACCCAATTGAGATGGTTTGGGATGAGTTGGACCGCAGAGTGAAGGAAAAGCAGCCAACAAGTGCTCAGCATATGTGGGAACTCCTTCAAAACTGTTGGAAAAGCATTCCAGGTGAAGCTGGTTGAGAGAATGCCAAGAGTGTGCAAAGCTGTCATCAACGCAAAGGGTGGCTACTTTGGAGAATCTCAAGTATATAAAATATGTTTTCATAAAACATTTTTTGTTACTACATGATTCAATATGTTTTATTTCATAGTTGTGATGTCTTCACTATTATTCTATAATGTAAAAATTAAGGAAAACACTTGAATGAGCAGGTGTCCAAACTTTTGATTTGGCAGCATTTTTAAAACTAACTAGCAAAGGATATGAACAAAATGTGCACACGTGGCTATATGCAGCTCTCGCTTTGATCTCAAAACAAGCGCATCTACTCACGACCGCTCATGCTGTAAACACAGTCCAGTTCAAAGTCAATGGCACAGATCCATATATGGCAATGGTCTATTTGCATATAGGCCTACTGCAGCTCTGATTGGTTATGCCGCACAGGTCTGTGTAAAGTATGGGCAAAGTCTGCAATAGAATCCTACTCCGAAGCGTTCTGCCTACAGCAAAAACTAATTTTTCGTTTTGTTTCAGTATGTTGGATTGAAAATGGCTAATATTGCGTTGATTCGATCGCAATTGCCACAGTAAAGGGACACGTTGATAGTGTTACCAGGAAAAACTCTAGAATGTTGAGTGAAGTTCAATCTGGTGCTTCTCTCCGTGGGCTGATATTTCTTCTGTGATCTGAGCTCAGCTTCGAGGGAACATTGGTCTGGAGGGCTTGGAAGGGCACACACACTGACTCACTCAGAGCTCAAATCAGTCATGATGGTGACATTTCAGGAAATCAATTTGAACACTTTAAATGTAAGATGTTACTGATCTAGGAGGGGCGTTATGGAAAGGGCTCTGGTCAAACGGAGTGCACCAAATAGGGAGTAGGGCTCTGGTCTAAGGTAGTGTACTATCCAGAGAATAGGGCTCTGGTCTAAGGTAGTGTAATATACAGAGAATAGGGCTCTGGTCTAAGGTAGTGTACTATACAGAGAATAGGGCTCTGGTCTAAGGTAGTGTACTATACAGAGAATAGGGCTCTGGTCTAAAGTAGTGTACTATATAGGGAATAGGGCTCTGGTCTAATGTAGTGTACTATAATAGGGAATAGGGCATTGGGACTCAGCCTTGGTATAGGAGGAACCAGTATATAGACTGATGAACCAGTGATTACTGTCTATCTTCTAGGTCTAAGACTGCTGGGCATCGGGAGGAACCAGTATATAGACTTGATGAACCAGTGCAGGTCCTCCAAGGTAAGAGAGTCTTCAACTTCATTAAGCATGTCGTTATTACCTTGGTCATAATTTTTTATTAATTACTCACTAAGGAATAGTAACAGTGATTTAACATGTATGGACTTGTCTCCTATCAGAAATTCTTCCGTAGGAAAACAGCGCGGGACCTGCTGCCCTCCAAGCCAGTAGAGATCTCTGTAGAGCCGTGGTGGGTGGCTCAGACCGGATACATCACAGAGGATGACATCAGGGTGAGTCTCTGTAGAGCTTCCTGATGGTGGTAGAGGATGACGTCAGGGTGAGTCTCTGTAGAGCTTCCTGATGGTGGTAGAGGATGACGTCAGGGTGAGTCTCTGTAGAGCTTCCTGATGGTGGTAGAGGATGACGTCAGGGTGAGTCTCTGTAGAGCTTCCTGATGGTGGTAGAGGATGACGTCAGGGTGAGTCTCTGTAGAGCTTCCTGATGGTGGTAGAGGATGACGTCAGGGTGAGTCTCTGTAGAGCTTCCTGATGGTGGTAGAGGATGACGTCAGGGTGAGTCTCTGTAGAGCTTCCTGATGGTGGTAGAGGATGACGTCAGGGTGAGTCTCTGTAGAGCTTCCTGATGGTGGTAGAGGATGACGTCAGGGTGAGTCTCTGTAGAGCTTCCTGATGGTGGTAGAGGATGACGTCAGGGTGAGTCTCTGTAGAGCTTCCTGATGGTGGTAGAGGATGACGTCAGGGTGAGTCTCTGTAGAGCTTCCTGATGGTGGTAGAGGATGACGTCAGGGTGAGTCTCTGTAGAGCTTCCTGATGGTGGTAGAGGATGACGTCAGGGTGAGTCTCTGTAGAGCTTCCTGATGGTGGTAGAGGATGACGTCAGGGTGAGTCTCTGTAGAGCTTCCTGATGGTGGTAGAGGATGACGTCAGGGTGAGTCTCTGTAGAGCTTCCTGATGGTGGTAGAGGATGACGTCAGGGTGAGTCTCTGTAGAGCTTCCTGATGGTGGTAGAGGATGACGTCAGGGTGAGTCTCTGTAGAGCTTCCTGATGGTGGTAGAGGATGACGTCAGGGTGAGTCTCTGTAGAGCTTCCTGATGGTGGTAGAGGATGACGTCAGGGTGAGTCTCTGTAGAGCTTCCTGATGGTGGTAGAGGATGACGTCAGGGTGAGTCTCTGTAGAGCTTCCTGATGGTGGTAGAGGATGACGTCAGGGTGAGTCTCTGTAGAGCTTCCTGATGGTGGTAGAGGATGACGTCAGGGTGAGTCTCTGTAGAGCTTCCTGATGGTGGTAGAGGATGACGTCAGGGTGAGTCTCTGTAGAGCTTCCTGATGGTGGTAGAGGATGACGTCAGGGTGAGTCTCTGTAGAGCTTCCTGATGGTGGTAGAGGATGACGTCAGGGTGAGTCTCTGTAGAGCTTCCTGATGGTGGTAGAGGATGACGTCAGGGTGAGTCTCTGTAGAGCTTCCTGATGGTGGTAGAGGATGACGTCAGGGTGAGTCTCTGTAGAGCTTCCTGATGGTGGTAGAGGATGACGTCAGGGTGAGTCTCTGTAGAGCTTCCTGATGGTGGTAGAGGATGACGTCAGGGTGAGTCTCTGTAGAGCTTCCTGATGGTGGTAGAGGATGACGTCAGGGTGAGTCTCTGTAGAGCTTCCTGATGGTGGTAGAGGATGACGTCAGGGTGAGTCTCTGTAGAGCTTCCTGATGGTGGTAGAGGATGACGTCAGGGTGAGTCTCTGTAGAGCTTCCTGATGGTGGTAGAGGATGACGTCAGGGTGAGTCTCTGTAGAGCTTCCTGATGGTGGTAGAGGATGACGTCAGGGTGAGTCTCTGTAGAGCTTCCTGATGGTGGTAGAGGATGACGTCAGGGTGAGTCTCTGTAGAGCTTCCTGATGGTGGTAGAGGATGACGTCAGGGTGAGTCTCTGTAGAGCTTCCTGATGGTGGTAGAGGATGACGTCAGGGTGAGTCTCTGTAGAGCTTCCTGATGGTGGTAGAGGATGACGTCAGGGTGAGTCTCTGTAGAGCTTCCTGATGGTGGTAGAGGATGACGTCAGGGTGAGTCTCTGTAGAGCTTCCTGATGGTGGTAGAGGATGACGTCAGGGTGAGTCTCTGTAGAGCTTCCTGATGGTGGTAGAGGATGACGTCAGGGTGAGTCTCTGTAGAGCTTCCTGATGGTGGTAGAGGATGACGTCAGGGTGAGTCTCTGTAGAGCTTCCTGATGGTGGTAGAGGATGACGTCAGGGTGAGTCTCTGTAGAGCTTCCTGATGGTGGTAGAGGATGACGTCAGGGTGAGTCTCTGTAGAGCTTCCTGATGGTGGTAGAGGATGACGTCAGGGTGAGTCTCTGTAGAGCTTCCTGATGGTGGTAGAGGATGACGTCAGGGTGAGTCTCTGTAGAGCTTCCTGATGGTGGTAGAGGATGACGTCAGGGTGAGTCTCTGTAGAGCTTCCTGATGGTGGTAGAGGATGACGTCAGGGTGAGTCTCTGTAGAGCTTCCTGATGGTGGTAGAGGATGACGTCAGGGTGAGTCTCTGTAGAGCTTCCTGATGGTGGTAGAGGATGACGTCAGGGTGAGTCTCTGTAGAGCTTCCTGATGGTGGTAGAGGATGACGTCAGGGTGAGTCTCTGTAGAGCTTCCTGATGGTGGTAGAGGATGACGTCAGGGTGAGTCTCTGTAGAGCTTCCTGATGGTGGTAGAGGATGACGTCAGGGTGAGTCTCTGTAGAGCTTCCTGATGGTGGTAGAGGATGACGTCAGGGTGAGTCTCTGTAGAGCTTCCTGATGGTGGTAGAGGATGACGTCAGGGTGAGTCTCTGTAGAGCTTCCTGATGGTGGTAGAGGATGACGTCAGGGTGAGTCTCTGTAGAGCTTCCTGATGGTGGTAGAGGATGACGTCAGGGTGAGTCTCTGTAGAGCTTCCTGATGGTGGTAGAGGATGACGTCAGGGTGAGTCTCTGTAGAGCTTCCTGATGGTGGTAGAGGATGACACCATGATCATCTATTCACTTGTCAGTTTAAACAATATATAATCTAGCCATGATGGCGAGCGGGGATGCAGCCTGATGAGTCTTCTGTTAGATTTGTACATTTGTTACACTGGAGAAGCCTGCAAAGTGAGCAATGTTGATACATTGTATCATTTCATTTCCTGTTATTACCAAGAGCACAGACCGGTCTGAGTAGACTTTACAAGGTCACTGTCATGCAGCCTCTTGATTGTCAGAGAGGGACAATGGAGCACCGCTTTACATCAGGCATGCCTGCAGCTTTGCAGCAAAGAAAACGTCTTGTCTCTAGCCTAAACGGTTTAAAACAATATATATTACCAGAGGTCTCTAACCTAAATGGTTTAAAACAATATATATTACCAGAGGTCTCTAGCCTAAACGGTTTAAAACAATATATATTACCAGAGGTCGCTAACCTAAATGGTTTAAAACAATATATATTACCAGAGGTCTCTAGCCTAAATGGTTTAAAACAATATATATTACCAGAGGTCTCTAGCCTAAATGGTTTAAAACAATATATATTACCAGAGGTCTCTAACCTAAATGGTTTAAAACAATATATATTACCAGAGGTCGCTAACCTGAATGGTTTAAAACAATATATATTACCAGAGGTCTCTAGCCTAAATGGTTTAAAACAATATATATTACCAGAGGTCTCTAGCCTAAATGGTTTAAAACAATATATATTACCAGAGGTCTCTAGCCTAAACGGTTTAAAACAATATATATTACCAGAGGTTTCTAAGCTAAATGGTTTAAAACAATATATATTACCAGAGGTCTCTAACCTAAATGGTTTAAAACAATATATATTACCAGAGGTCTCTAACCTAAACGGTTTAAAACAATATATATTACCAGAGGTCTCTATTCCTAAATGGTTTAAAACAATATATATTACCAGAGGTCTCTAGCCTAAATGGTTTAAAACAATATATATTACCAGAGGTCTCTAACCTAAATGGTTTAAAACAATATATATTACCAGAGGTCTCTAACCTAAATGGTTTAAAACAATATATATTACCAGAGGTCGCTAACCTAAATGGTTTAAAACAATATATATTACCAGAGGTCTTGTCTCTAACCTAAATGGTTTAAAACAATATATATTACCAGAGGTCTCTAACCTAAATGGTTTAAAACAATATATATTACCAGAGGTCTCTAACCTAAATGGTTTAAAACAATATATATTACCAGAGGTCTTGTCTTTAACCTAAATGGTTTAAAACAATATATATTACCAGAGGTCGCTAACATAAATGGTTTAACACAATATATATTACCAGAGGTCTCTAGCCTAAATGGTTTAAAAAAGATATATTACCAGAGGTCTCTAGCCTAAATGGTTTAAAACAATATATATTACCAGAGGTCTCTAGCCTAAATGGTTTAAAACAATATATATTACCAGAGGTCTCTAACCTAAACGGTTTAAAACAATATATATTACCAGAGGTCTTGTCTCTAACCTAAATGGTTTAAAACAATATATATTACCAGAGGTCTCTAACCTAAATGGTTTAAAACAATATATATTACCAGAGGTCTCTAACCTAAATTTTTTAAAACAATATATATTACAAGAGGTCGCTAACCTAAACGGTTTAAAACAATATATATTACCAGAGGTCTCTAACCTAAATGGTTTAAAACAATATATATTACCAGAGGTCTCTAGCCTAAATGGTTTAAAACAATATATATTACCAGAGGTCTATAACCTAAACGGTTTAAAACAATATATATTACCAGTGGTCTCTAACCTAAATGGTTTAAAACAATATATATTACCAGAGGTCTCTAGCCTAAATGGTTTAAAACAATATATATTACCAGAGGTCTCTAACCTAAACGGTTTAAAACAATATATATTACCATAGGTCTCTAGCCTAAATGGTTTAAAACAATATATATTACCAGAGGTCTCTAACCTAAACGGTTTAAAACAATATATATTACCAGAGGTCTCTAGCCTAAATGGTTTAAAACAATATATATTACCAGAGGTCTCTAGCCTAAACGGTTTAAAACAATATATATTACCAGAGGTCTCTAGCCTAAATGGTTTAAAACAATATATATTACCAGAGGTCTCTAACCTAAACGGTTTAAAACAATATATATTACCAGAGGTCTCTAGCCTAAACGGTTTAAAACAATATATATTACCAGAGGTCTCTAGCCTAAATGGTTTAAAACAATATATATTACCAGAGGTCTCTAACCTAAACGGTTTAAAACAATATATATTACCAGAGGTCTCTAACCTAAATGGTTTAAAACAATATATATTACCAGAGGTCTTGTCTCTAACCTAAATGGTTTAAAACAATATATATTACCAGAGGTCTCTAACCTAAACGGTTTAAAACAATATATATTACCAGAGGTCTCTAGCCTAAATGGTTTAAAACAATATATATTACCAGAGGTCTCTAACCTAAATGGTTTAAAACAATATATATTACCAGAGGTCTCTAACATAAACGGTTTAAAACAATATATATTACCAGAGGTCGCTAGCCTAAATGGTTTAAAACAATATATATTACCAGAGGTCTCAAACCTAAATGGTTTAAAACAATATATATTACCAGAGGTCGCTAACCTAAATGGTTTAAAACAATATATATTACCAGAGGTCGCTAACCTAAATGGTTTAAAACAATATATATTACCAGAGGTCGCTAACCTAAATGGTTTAAAACAATATATATTACCAGAGGTATCTAACCTAAATGGTTTAAAACAATATATATTACCAGAGGTCGCTAACCTAAATGGTTTTAAACAATATATATTACCAGAGGTCTCTAGCCTAAATGGTTTAAAACAATATATATTACCAGAGGTCGCTAACCTAAATGGTTTTAAACAATATATATTACCAGAGGTCTCTAGCCTAAATGGTTTAAAACAATATATATTACCAGAGGTCTCTAACCTAAACGGTTTAAAACAATATATATTACCAGAGGTCTTGTCTCTAACCTAAATGGTTTAAAACAATATATATTACCAGAGGTCGCTAACCTAAATGGTTTAAAACAATATATATTACAAGAGGTCGCTAACCTAAATGGTTTAAAACAATATATATTACCAGAGGTCTCTAACCTAAATGGTTTAAAACAATATATATTACCAGAGGTCTCTAACCTAAATGGTTTAAAACAATATATATTACCAGAGGTCTTGTCTCTAACCTAAACGGTTTAAAACAATATATATTACCAGAGATGCCTTTTTTTCTTTCTATACGTATTCACAGCCCGTTTTAAACTAATCCTCCGTGGTAATTATTGGTTTGATAACAAACAATTTTGTTCAGTCATGTTACCTAGCTAGCTAACAACATGGTAACTTTACAGTAGGTTTAGTTCACATCTGATTGGCACATTCTCCTCTTCCTCCTCCTCTCCTCCTAATGTCTGCCTGTGTCCCTGTGCTCTTCTCCTCTCCTCTTCCTCCTCCTCTCCTCCTAATGTGTGCCTGTGTCCTCTCCCTCGTCCTGTATGATTTCAGATCTGCTCGGTGGCAGAGAGGAAGGCAATTGATAAGATGATCGATTCAGGACCCCAGCTGGCCGGATCAATGGAGTACAATGTGGTGCTGAGTGAGTGTTATCTATTCTCTGCTTCGTGTGTGTTCATCCCACCAGGCTGCTAAATGACAGTGTTGTGGGTGGATGGTAATCGTTTGCCATCAGGGTGTCTTTGTTGTTATTGGAAAACAATTTAGTTTGTTTACATGCCTCTCCTGTCATTATGGTCCATTGTGGCTATGACGAGAGAATAACAGATAGGGTTGGAGACAGGGGGAGACGCGGGGGCCGACGGGAGAATGGGCAAGATGGGGAAGATTTGGGAGACTGGGGGAGATGGGAGACTGGGGGCCTGTGGGGGACTGGGGCCGGTGGGGGACTGGGGGCCGGTGGGGGACTGGGGGCCGGTGGGGGACTGGGGGCCGGTGGGGGACTGGGGCCGATGGAGACTGGGGCCGATGGGAGACTGGGGGCCGGTGGGGGACTGGGGCCGGTGGGGGACTGGGGCCGGTGGGGGACTGGGGCCGATGCGGGACTGGGGCCGGTGGAGACTGGGGCCGGTGGGGGACTGGGGGCCGGTGGGGGCCGGTTGGGGACTGGGGGCCGGTGGGGGCCGATGGGAGACTGGGGGCCGGTGGGGGACTGGGGCCGGTGGGGGACTGGGGCCGGTGGAGACTGGGGCCGGTGGGGGACTGGGGCCGGTGGGAGACTGGGGGCCGGTGGGAGACTGGGGGCCGGTGGGAGACTGGGGGCCGGTGGGGGACTGGGGCCGGTGGGGGACTGGGGCCGATGGAGACTGGGGCCGGTTGGAGACTGGGGGCCGGTGGGGGACTGGGGGCCGGTGGGGGACTGGGGCCGGTGGGGGACTGGGGCCGGTGGGGGACTGGGGCCGGTGGGGGACTGGGGGCCGATGGAGACTGGGGGCCGGTGGGGGACTGGGGGCCGGTGGGGGACTGGGGGCCGGTGGGGGACTGGGGGACTGGGGGCCGGTGGGGGACTGGGGGCCGGTGGAGACTGGGGGCCGGTGGGGGACTGGGGGCCGGTGGAGACTGGGGGACTGGGGGCCGATGGAGACTGGGGGCCGGTGGGGGACTGGGGCCGGTGGGGGACTGGGGGCATGTATGCGCTGTTCTTTGTTTATTGTAGACAGGAGAAGATTTAGGGTAGGGGCACATATGATGCTCTGCCGTAACAGGAGAAGATTTAGGGTAGGGGCACATATGATGCTCTGCCATAACAGGAGAAGATTTAGGGTAGGGGCACATATGATGCTCTGCCATAACAGAAGAAGATTTAGGGTAGGGGCACATATGATGCTCTGCCATAACAGGAGAAGATTTAGGGTAGGGGCACATATGATGCTCTGCCATAACAGGAGAAGATTTAGGGTAGGGGCACATATGATGCTCTGCCATAACAGAAGAAGATTTAGGGTAGGGGCACATATGATGCTCTGCCATAACAGGAGAAGATTTAGGGTAGGGGCACATATGATGCTCTGCCATAACAGAAGAAGATTTAGGGTAGGGGCACATATGATGCTCTGCCATAACAGAAGAAGATTTAGGGTAGGGGCACATATGATGCTCTGCCATAACAGGAGAAGATTTAGGGTAGGGGCACATATGATGCTCTGCCATAACAGAAGAAGATTTAGGGTAGGGGCACATATGATGCTCTGCCATAACAGAAGAAGATTTAGGGTAGGGGCACATATGATGCTCTGCCATAACAGAAGAAGATTTAGGGTAGGGGCACATATGATGCTCTGCCATAACAGGAGAAGATTTAGGGTAGGGGCACATATGATGCTCTGCCATAACAGAAGAAGATTTAGGGTAGGGGCACATATGATGCTCTGCCATAACAGAAGAAGATTTAGGGTAGGGGCACATATGATGCTCTGCCATAACTGGAGAAGATTTAGGGTAGGGGCACATAACAGAAGTATAATGACATCTTTAGATCAATACAATCACTATGCGCTTACCTTAGTCCTAATACTATTTGAATTCTGTTTTCATACATGGTAATATATTGATGTTGCTATAGTAATATGCGCTATCTGCACCTGGTTCTTCTCCTTCAGGTCTGTACAACAAGGGATACATCTATCTAGACGTGCCCATCTCTGATGCCAGCTGTATCTCAGGTAGCTACTAACAGAGCTGTTGCCAAGTGCTGCACGGTACACCCAACCTGCCAGATCTTTTCCATATTAAAACAGGAAAAAACGTTTGATGCTAGAATTTGTGTTCCGTTCGGGTACTTCTGTCAAATGGGTCTCACGGATCAAGCCTGTCTATCAGCACAGCCGACCCCGTATTATAGAGCACCCTTCCTGCTCCCCTAACTCACTGCTAGCCCTTATTATAGAGCACCCTGCCTGCTCCCCTAACTCACTGCTAGCCCTTATTATAGAGCACCCTGCCTGCTCCCCTAACTCACTGCCAGCCCTTATTATAGAGCACCCTGCCTGCTCCACTAACTCACTGCTAGCCCTTATTATACAGCACCCTACCTGCTCCCCTAACTCACTGCTAGCCCTTATTATAGAGCACCCTACCTGCTCCCCTAACTCACTGCTAGCCCTTATTATAGAGCACCCTGCCTGCTCCCCTAACTCACTGCTAGTCCTTATTATAGAGCACCCTGCCTGCTCCCCTAACTCACTGCTAGCCCTTATTATAGAGCACCCTGCCTGCTCCCCTAACTCACTGCTAACCCTTATTATAGAGCACCCTACCTGCTCCCCTAACTCACTGCTAGCCCTTATTATAGAGCACCCTGCCTGCTCCCCTAACTCACTGCTAGCCCTTATTATAGAGCACCCTGCCTGCTCCCCTAACTCACTGCTAGCCCTTATTATGGAGCACCCTGCCTGCTCCCCTAACTCACTGCTAACCCTTATTATAGAGCACCCTACCTGCTCCCCTAACTCACTGCTAGCCCTTATTATAGAGCACCCTGCCTGCTCCCCTAACTCACTGCTAGCCCTTATTATAGAGCACCCTGCCTGCTCCCCTAACTCACTGCTAACCCTTATTATAGAGCACCCTACCTGCTCCCCTAACTCACTGCTAGCCCTTATTATAGAGCACCCTGCCTGCTCCCCTAACTCACTGCTAACCCTTATTATAGAGCACCCTACCTGCTCCCCTAACTCACTGCTAGCCCTTATTCTAGAGCACCCTGCCTGCTCCCCTAACTCACTGCTAGCCCTTATTATAGAGCACCCTGCCTGCTCCCCTAACTCACTGCTAGCCCTTATTATAGAGCACCCTGCCTGATCCCCTAACTCACTGCTAGCCCTTATTATAGAGCACCCTGCCTGCTCCCCTAACTCACTGCTAGTGACAGCCCCACAACATTACCATCTATGACTGTCTGAGGGCTGTGAAGAGGCCCCACAACATTACCATATATAACTGTCTGAGGGCTGTGAAGAGGCCCACACCATTACCATCTATAACTGACTGAGGGCTGTGAAGAGGCCCCACACCATTACCATCTATAACTGGCTGAGGGCTGTGAAGAGGCCCCACAACATTACCATCTATAACTGTCTGAGGGCTGTGAAGAGGCCTCACAACATTACCATCTATAACTGACTGAGGGCTGTGAAGAGGCCCCACAACATTACCATCTATAACTGTCTGAGGGCTGTGAAGAGGCCCACACCATTACCATGTATAACTGGCTGAGGGCTGTGAAGAGGCCCCACAACATTACCATCTATAACTGTCTGAGGGCTGTGAAGAGGCCCCACAGCATTACCATCTATAACTGGCTGAGGGCTGTGAAGAGGCCCCACAACATCACCATCTATAACTGGCTGAGGGCTGTGAAGAGGCTCCACAACATTACCATCTATAACTGGCTGAGGGCTGTGAAGTGGCCCCACAGCATTACCATCTATAACTGTCTGAGGGCTGTGAAGATGCCCACAACATTACCATCTATAACTGTCTGAGGGCTGTGAAGAGGCCCCACAACATTACCATCTATAACTGGCGGAGGGCTGTGAAGAGCCCCACAACATTACCATCTATAACTGGCTGAGGGCTGTGAAGAGGCTCCACAACATTACCATCTATAACTGGCTGAGGGCTGTGAAGAGGCCCCACAACATTACCATCTATAACTGGCTGAGGGCTGCGAAGAGGCTCCACAACATTACCATATATAACTGGCTGAGGGCTGTGAAGAGGCCCCACAACATTACCATCTATATCTGGCTGAGGGCTGAGGGCTGTGAAGGGGCCCCACACCATTACCATCTATAACTGCCTGAGGGCTGTGGAGAGGCCCCACAGCATTACCATCTATAACTGGCTGAGGGCTGTGAAGAGGCCCCACAACATTACCATCTATAACTGTCTGAGGGCTGTGAAGAGGCCCCACAACATTACCATCTATAACTGGCGGAGGGCTGTGAAGAGCCCCACAACATTACCATCTATAACTGGCTGAGGGCTGTGAAGAGGGCCCACAACATTACCATCTATAACTGGCTGAGGGCTGTGAAGAGGCTCCACAACATTACCATATCTAACTGGCGGAGGGCTGTGAAGAGGCCCCACAACATTACCATCTATATCTGGCTGAGGGCTGAGGGCTGTGAAGAGGCCCCACACCATTACCATCTATAACTGGCTGAGGCCCCACAACATTACCATCTATAACTGGCTGAGGGCTGTGAAGAGGTCCACAACATTACCATCTATAACTGGCTGAGGGCTGTGAAGAGGCCCACAACATTACCATCTATAACTGTATGAGGGCTGTGAAGAGGCTCCACAACATTACCATCTATAACTGGCTGAGGGATGTGAAGAGGCCCACAACATTACCATCTATAACTGGCTGAGGGCTGTGAAGAGGCTCCACAACAAATACCATCTATAACTGGCTGAGGGCTGTGAAGAGGCCCCACAACATTACCATCTATAACTGTCTGAGGGCTGTGAAGAGGCCCCACAACATTACCATCTATAACTGTCTGAGGGCTGTGAAGAGGCCCCACAACATTACCATCTAAAGCTGTCTGAGGGCTGTGAAGAGGCCCCACAACATTACCATCTATAACTGTCTGAGGGCTGTGAAGAGGCCCCACAACATTACCATCTATAACTGTCTGAGGGATGTGAAGAGGCCCCAAAACATTACCATCTATAACTGGCTGAGGGCTGTGAAGATGCCCACAACATTACCATCTATAACTGGCTGAGGGCTGTGAAGATGCCCACAACATTACCATCTATATCTGGCTGAGGGCTGTGAAGAGGCCCACAACATTACCATCTATATCTGGCTGAGGGCTGTGAAGAGGGCCCACAACATTACCATCTATAACTGTCTGAGGGCTGTGCAGAGGCCCCACAACATTACCATCTATAACTGGCTGAGGGCTGTGAAGCGGCCCCACAACATTACCATCTATAACTGACTGAGGGCTGTGAAGATGCCCCACAACATTACCATCTATCTCTGTCTGAGGGCTGAGGGCTGTGAAGAGGCCCACAACATTACCATCTATATCTGTCTGAGCGCTGTGAAGAGGCCCACAACATTACCATCTATAACTGGCTGAGGGCTGTGAAGAGGCTCCACAACATTACCATCTATAACTGGCTGAGGGCTGTGAAGAGGCCCACAACATTACCATCTATAACTGGCTGAGGGCTGTGAAGAGGCCCACAACATTACCATCTATAACTGGCTGAGGGCTGTGAAGAGGCCCCACAACATTACCATCTATAACTGGCTGAGGGATGTGAAGAGGCCACACAACATTACCATCTATAACTGGCTGAGGGCTGTGAAGATGCCCACAACATTACCATCTATAACTGGCTGAGGGCTGTGAAGAGGCCCCACAACATTACCATCTATAACTGGCGGAGGGCTGTGAAGAGGCCCACAACATTACCATCTATAACTGTCTGAGGGCTGTGAAGAGGGTCCACAACATTACCATATATAACTGGCTGAGGGCTGTGAAGAGGGTCCACAACATTACCATATATAACTGGCTGAGGGCTGTGAAGAGGCCCCACAACATTACCATCTATAACTGGCTGAGGCCCCACAACATTACCATCTATAACTGGCTGAGGGCTGTGAAGAGGCCCACACCATTACCATCTATAACTGGCTGAGGGCTGTGAAGAGGCCCCACAACATTACCATCTATAACTGGCTGAGGCCCCACAACATTACCATCTATAACTGGCTGAGGGCTGTGAAGAGGCCCCACAACATTACCATCTATAACTGGCTGAGGCCCCACAACATTACCATCTATAACTGGCTGAGGGCTGTGAAGAGGCCCACACCATTACCATCTATAACTGTCTGCGGGCTGTGAAGAGGCCCCACAACATTACCATCTATAACTGGCTGCGGGCTGAGGGATGTGAAGAGGCCCCACAACATTACCATCTATAACTGTCTGAGGGATGTGAAGAGGCCCCACAACATTACCATCTATAACTGGCTGAGGGCTGTGAAGAGGCCCCACAACATTACCAGCTATAACTGGCTGAGGGCTGTGAAGAGGCCCCACAACATTACCATCTATAACTGGCTGAGGGCTGTGAAGAGGCCCACAACATTACCATCTGTAACTGGCTGAGGGCTGTGAAGATGCCCACAACATTACCATCTATAACTGTCTGAGGGCTGTGAAGAGGCCCACAACATTACCATCTATAACTGTCTGAGGGCTGTGAAGAGGCCCCACAACATTACCATCTATAACTGGCTGAGGGCTGTGAAGAGGCCCACAACATTACCATCTGTAACTGGCTGAGGGCTGTGAAGATGCCCACAACATTACCATCTATAACTGTCTGAGGGCTGTGAAGAGGCCCACAACATTACCATCTATAACTGTCTGAGGGCTGTGAAGAGGCCCCACAACATTACCATCTATAACTGGCTGAGGGCTGTGAAGAGGCCCACAACATTACCATCTGTAACTGGCTGAGGGCTGTGAAGATGCCCACAACATTACCATCTATAACTGTCTGAGGGCTGTGAAGAGGCCCACAACATTACCATCTATAACTGTCTGAGGGCTGTGAAGAGGCCCCACAACATTACCATCTATAACTGGCTGAGGGCTGTGAAGAGGCCCACAACATTACCATCTGTAACTGGCTGAGGGCTGTGAAGATGCCCACAACATTACCATCTATAACTGTCTGAGGGCTGTGAAGAGGCCCACAACATTACCATCTATAACTGTCTGAGGGCTGTGAAGAGGCCCCACAACATTACCATCTATAACTGGCTGAGGGCTGTGAAGAGGCCCACAACATTACCATCTGTAACTGGCTGAGGGCTGTGAAGATGCCCACAACATTACCATCTATAACTGTCTGAGGGCTGTGAAGAGGCCCACAACATTACCATCTATAACTGTCTGAGGGCTGTGAAGAGGCCCCACAACATTACCATCTATAACTGGTTGAGGCCCCACAACATTACCATCTATAACTGGCTGAGGGCTGTGAAGATGCCCCACAACATTACCATCTATAACTGGCTGAGGGCTGTGAAGATGCCCACAACATTACCATCTATAACTGGCTGAGGGCTGTGAAGATGCCCCACAACATTACCATCTATAACTGGCTGAGGGCTGTGAAGATGCCCACAACATTACCATCTATAACTGTCTGAGGGCTGTGAAGATGCCCACAACATTACCATCTATAACTGTCTGAGGGCTGTGAAGAGGCCCACAACATTACCATCTATAACTGTCTGAGGGCTGTGAAGAGGCCCCACAACATTACCATCTATAACTGGCTGAGGGCTGTGAAGAGGCCCACAACATTACCATCTGTAACTGGCTGAGGGCTGTGAAGATGCCCACAACATTACCATCTATAACTGTCTGAGGGCTGTGAAGATGCCCACAACATTACCATCTATAACTGTCTGAGGGCTGTGAAGAGGCCCACAACATTACCATCTATAACTGTCTGAGGGCTGTGAAGAGGCCCCACAACATTACCATCTATAACTGGCTGAGGGCTGTGAAGAGGCCCACAACATTACCATCTGTAACTGGCTGAGGGCTGTGAAGATGCCCACAACATTACCATCTATAACTGTCTGAGGGCTGTGAAGAGGCCCACAACATTACCATCTATAACTGTCTGAGGGCTGTGAAGAGGCCCCACAACATTACCATCTATAACTGGTTGAGGCCCCACAACATTACCATCTATAACTGGCTGAGGGCTGTGAAGATGCCCCACAACATTACCATCTATAACTGGCTGAGGGCTGTGAAGATGCCCCACAACATTACCATATATAACTGGCTGAGGGCTGTGAAGAGGCCCACAACATTACCATCTATTACTGTCTGAGGGCTGTGAAGAGGGCCCACAACATTACCATCTATTACTGTCTGAGGGCTGTGAAGAGGGCCCACAACATTACCATCTATAACTGGCTGAGGGCTGTGAAGAGGCCCCACAACATTACCATCTATAACTGTCTGAGGGCTGTGAAGAGGCCCAACAACATTACCATCTATAACTGTCTGAGGGCTGTGAAGAGGCCCCACAACATTACCATCTATAACTGGCTGAGGGCTGTGAAGAGGCCCCACAACATTACCATCTATAACTGGCTGAGGGCTGTGAAGAGGCCCCACAACATTACCATCTATAACTGGCTGAGGGCTGTGAAGAGGCCCACAACATTGATACCAGTTTAACCAATTCGGAAGTTTACATACACTTCGGTTGGAGTCATTAAAACTCGTTTTTCAACCACTCCACAAATGTCTCGTTAACAAACTATAGTTTTGGCAAGTCGGTTAGGACAGCTACTTTGTGCACGACACAAGTCATTTTTCCACCAATTGTTTACAGATAGATTACTTCACGTATAATTCACTGTATCACAATTCCAGAGGATCAGAAGTTTACATACACTAAGTTGACTGTGCCTTTAAACAGCTTGGAAAATTCCAGAAAATGATGTCATGGATTTAGAAGCTTCTGGTAGGCTAATTGACATCATTTGAGTCAATTGGAGTTGTAACTGTGGATTTATTTCAAGGCCTATTTTCAAACTCAGTGCCTCTTTGCTTGACATCATGGGAAAATCAAAAGAAATCAGCCAAGACCTCAGAAGAAAATGTGTAGACCACAAGTCTGGTTCATCCTTGGGATCAATTTCCAAAAGCCTGAAGGTACGACGTTCATCTGTACAAACAATAGTACGCAAGAATAAATACCATGGGACCACGCAGCCGTCATACCGCTTAGGAAGGAGACGCGTTCTGTCTCCTAGAGATGAACGTACTTTGGTGCGAAAAGTGCAAATCAATCCCGGAACAACAGCAAGGGACCTTGTGAAGATGCTGGAGGAAACAGGTACAAAAGTATCTATATCCACAGTAAAACGAGTCCTATATCGACATAACCTGAAAGGCCGCTCAGCAAGGAAGAAGCCACTGCTTCAAAACCGCCATAAAAAAGCCAGACTACGGTTTGCAACTGCACATGGGGACAAAGATCGTACTTTTTGAAGAAATGTCTTCTGGTCTGATGAAACAAAAATAGAACTGTTTGACCATAATGACCATCGTTATGTTTGGAGGAAGATGGGGGACGCTTGCAAGCCAAATAACACCATCCCAACCGTGAAGCACGGGGGTGGCAGCATCATGTTGTGGGGGTGCTTTGCTGCAGGAGGGACTGGTGCACTTCACAAAATAGATGGCATCATGAGGCAGGAAAAAATGTGGATATATTGAAGCAGCATCTCAAAACATCAGTCAGGAAGTTAAAGCCTGGTTGCAAATGGGTCTTCCAAATGGACAATGACCACAAGCATACTTCCAAAGTTGTGGCAAAATGGCTTAAGGACAACAAAGTCAAGGTATTGGAGTGGCCATCACAAAGCCCTGACCTCAATCCTATAGAACATTTGTGGGCAGAACTGAAAAAGCATGTGCGAGCAAGAAGGCCTACAAACCTGACTCAGTTACACCAGCTCTGTCAGGAGGAATGGGCCAAAATTCACCCAACTTATTGTGGGAAGCTTGTGGAAGGCTACCTGAAATGTTTGACCCAAGTTAAACAATTTAAAGGCAATGTTACCAAATACTAATTGAGTGTATGAGAACTTCTGACCCACCGGGAATGTGATGAAAGAAATCAAAGCCGAAATAGGTAATTCACTCTACCATTATTCTGACATTTCACATTCTTAAAATAAAGTGGTGATCCTAACTGACCTAAAACAGGGAATTTTTACTAGGATTAAATGTCAGGAATTGTGAAAAACTGAGTTTAAATGTATTTGGCTAAGGTGTATGTAAGCTTCCGACTACAACTGTATTATGCAGTATATTATCTATTCATTCATATTATGTATTTTCTCCCAGTGCCCCCTCTGGAAGGCTTCGTGATGAACAGGGTCCAGGGAGACTACTTTGAAACCCTTTTGTACAAAATATTTGTGTCCATCGATGAGCAGACTAACGTGTCAGAGGTAGGTGAAATAATATTTAATCTTGGCCTCGTTGGACCATCCTGGTGTTGAGATCACATTCTGTTTCATACAGTAGGAGTTTGCAGGATGCTCAAACGAGGCTAATTCAAATCTAACCATAATACTCTATTGAACCGTGTTTATTGGTGTTTGGTTCTTATTGACTTTATTAAAGTGATTTCAGTGCCATTTAGTCTTGATCCTCTTCCTCTGGTGGTTCTGTTCCAGCTGGCTAATGTTCTGGAGATTGACTTGGGCCTGGTGAAGGTATGTACTTATATATATAAATATATCACATACAATGTTCTATTGTCCTTGGTTACTTATAGAAGTCTGGATATTATTGGGGCCCATCTGAATGTTATATTGTCCTTGGTTACTGGATGGTCCTGTCAGCACCTTGCTGTAGTTATGATGGGTTTATTAATGGATGGTCCTGTCAGCACCTTGCTGTAGTTCTGATGGGTTTATTAGTGGATGGTCCTGTCAGCACCTTGCTGTAGTTCTGATGGGTTTATTAATGGATGGTCCTGTCAGCACCTTGCTGTAGTTCTGATGGGTTTATTAATGGATGGTCCTGTCAGCACCTTGCTGTAGTTATGATGGGTTTATTAATGGATGGTCCTGTCAGCACCTTGCTGTAGTTATGATGGGTTTATTAGTGGATGGTCCTGTCAGCACCTTGCTGTAGTTCTGATGGGTTTATTAATGGATGGTCCTGTCAGCACCTTGCTGTAGTTCTGATGGGTTTATTAATGGATGGTCCTGTCAGCACCTTGCTGTAGTTATGATGGGTTTATTAATGGATGGTCCTGTCAGCACCTTGCTGTAGTTATGATGGGTTTATTAGTGGATGGTCCTGTCAGCACCTTGCTGTAGTTCTGATGGGTTTATTAATGGATGGTCCTGTCAGCACCTTGCTGTAGTTCTGATGGGTTTATTAATGGATGGTCCTGTCAGCACCTTGCTGTAGTTATGATGGGTTTATTAATGGATGGTCCTGTCAGCACCTTGCTGTAGTTATGATGGGTTTATTAATGGATGGTCCTGTCAGCACCTTGCTGTAGTTATGATGGGTTTATTAATGGATGGTCCTGTCAGCACCTTGCTGTAGTTCTGATGGGTTTATTAATGGATGGTCCTGTCAGCACCTTACTGTAGTTCTGATGGGTTTATTAATGGATGGTCCTGTCAGCACCTTGCTGTAGTTATGATGGGTTTATTAATGGATGGTCCTGTCAGCACCTTGCTGTAGTTATGATGGGTTTATTAATGGATGGTCCTGTCAGCACCTTGCTGTAGTTCTGATGGGTTTATTAATGGATGGTCCTGTCAGCACCTTGCTGTAGTTATGATGGGTTTATTAATGGATGGTCCATTGAATGGGTGCACCTGGTGCTGCTGGACACTGCTAGATGGGAACAGAGCTGTGCTCACACTGAAGGGGAAATCAGCCACCCCTACATCCCAGATGGCATCCTAAAATGTCCTATCAGGAAAGGGACACACAACATATTCTTCAGGACAGACATTTAGTTTACTCAAGATGAACTAAGAAATAGGTAGAGATGTTGCTTTGGTAACAACCCCATTGAAGACTGAGTTCATCATAAGTCATTATGTTTTCTGTTGAAAGGATAATGTCCCTGTTCTATATCGAAGATTATTATAGTAATTTGTAGTCATAATATATGTAATATATATATATATATATAAGAATATCAGCAGATTTGAAAGTTTAATGTTTTAACTTTCAATGTTTTATTTTGACACATCATTGCTGACATTTTGGTTATTGTTGTGCACGACACACACACACACACCCGACACACACACACGACACACACACACGACACACACACACGACACACACACACGACACACACACACACCCTAGGGTTTAATATTTTCCCAAAATTCTACAAATGTTCCTTCCTAATATCCTAGGGCTGCTCTTTTTCTCTTGTTCTCTCTCTTTAACCCAGAGCAGTTCTCCCTCAATCTCTCTCTCTCTTTAACCCAGAGCAGTTCTCCCTCATTCTCTCTTTCTCAATCTGTCTCAATCTCTCTCTCTCTTTAACCCAGAGTAGTTCTCCCTCAATCTCTCTCTCTTTAACCCAGAGTAGTTCTCCCTCAATCTCTCTCTCTTTAACCCAGAGCAGTTCTCCCTCAATCTCTCTTTCATTCTCTCTCTCTTTCTCCTAGAGCAAACCTCCTTCAATCGAATGGTCTCCTGGGTGAAACTTTCAAACATTTCCCCCATTTCATATTCCCCACTTGTCATTTTAACATTGAAGGATGTGGTACAAGATGTTTTCTGTTCTAACCTACCGGCAAACATTTCTTGACTGTAGAATACATTAAAACATTGAGATTTTTGGTGTCTGAGAGAATTTCCTTTGGCAATTTAACTGTAAGTTGTTAATAAGAGCAGGAAACTTTCTCCACAACGTATTCTGTTCTGTTCTGTGTAATCATAATGATGCAGGGTGTTTCAGAATAAATTCCTGCAGGGCTTGATAATGATTAGTATAATTGGTGAGAAGGTAGTCTGACTGACCGGTTGTCTTCGGTGCACAATGAGAGGTCAGCGGAGGGAGCAGGACAAAGCAGCAACTCACGGACAATAACTTGGCTGACACCATTCTGTTTGACCCTCATGGCATACCATTGATTAGGAACAGGCTGCTTCTGGCTGTACACTGTTATTTTAATAGTCCTCCTCTCTCTCTCCCCTCCCCCCTCCTCTCTCTCTCTCTCTCTCCCCTCCCCCCTCCTCTTCTCTCTCTCTCTCCCCTCCCCCCTCCTCTTCTCTCTCTCTCTCCCCTCCCCTCTCCTCTTCTCTCCCCCCTCCCTCCCTCTCTCCCCCTCCCCTCCCTCTCTCTCCCCTCTCCCTCCCTCCCCCCCTCCCCCCTCTCTCCCCCCTCCCTCCCTCTCTCAGAATGCTGTGTCTATGTACTGTCGCCTGGGTTTTGCCCTGAAGAAAGGAAGCTCGTTCAGCTCAGAGCAGCTCCACCCCTCGTGGAAGACTGCTCCCTCTGTCAACAGACTGAAGTAGGTCTTCAATACCACTTCAAGCCTATGAAAGCCTGTTGTGGCAGCCAAATCCACAAACATACACTATAGGGCTCCCTCTCGGAGCCTCTTTTAAAGACTCTTGGGACATGTAACACAGCACCAACCCCCAAGGGGATGTCTATACTCTGAATACAATAGCAGATGTAAATCACATCCACACTATTAGACACAAGCCCCTAACACACACAGACCCAGTGTCTTGTATGTTCCCCACCCCGTGTCCCAGGAGCACTGTGGACCCCAAACAGATGCTGCTGTCGTGGGAACAGGGGAGTCCTGTGATGGAGGCTGGATCCTCTGCTACAGACACCACCAGCCTGGAAGACCAAGGTGAGAATCTCCACTGTTACCCCCCCCCCCCCCCCCCCCCCAGAACACACCACAAGCAGACCTGGGTTCTGGCTCAGGCTGCCCAAAGTAACCCCTGAGTAGGGCAGCTCTAGCCTGATCCCAGGTCTGTTTGTGCCGTCTCAAAACAATCCAATCCACAGCATCATGGGATTATGAGTTCTTCTCTCCCTGTGTGTTAGACAACACCAGTGTGAGCAGCCTGAGTAACCCTGGTCCTGCTGCCCCGCCCACCAAGAGGATCGCCTTCCTGTTTGACTCCACCCTCACCGCCTTCCTAATGATGGGGAACCTCTCTCCGGTACGTACCCTAACCTCTGACCCCTGACCCTCACTGCCTTCCTCATGATGGGGAACCTCTCTCCGGTACGTACCCTAACCTCTGACCCCTGACCCCTAACCCTCACCGCCTTCCTAATGATGGGGAACCTCTCTCCGGTACGTACCCTAACCTCTGACCCCTGACCCCTAACCCTCACCGCCTTCCTAATGATGGGGAACCTCTCTCCGGTACGTACCCTAACCCCTGACCTCTGACCCCTAACCCTCACCGCCTTCCTAATGATGGGGAACCTCTCTCCGGTACGTACCCTAACCCCTGACCTCTGACCCCTAACCCTCACCGCCTTCCTAATGATGGGGAACCTCTCTCCGGTACGTACCCTAACCCCTGACCTCTGACCCCTAACCCTCACCGCCTTCCTCATGATGGGGAACCTCTCTCCGGTACGTACCCTAACCTCTGACCCCTGACCCCTAACCCTCACCGCCTTCCTAATGATGGGGAACCTCTCTCCGGTACGTACCCTAACCCCTGACCTCTGACCCCTAACCCTCACCGCCTTCCTAATGATGGGGAACCTCTCTCCGGTACGTACCCTAACCTCTGACCCCTGACCCTCAACCCTCACCGCCTTCCTCATGATGGGGAACCTCTCTCCGGTACGTACCCTAACCTCTGACCCCTGACCCCTAACCCTCACCGCCTTCCTAATGATGGGGAACCTCTCTCCGGTACGTACCCTAACCTCTGACCCCTGACCCCTAACCCTCACCGCCTTCCTAATGATGGGGAACCTCTCTCCGGTACGTACCCTAACCCCTGACCTCTGACCCCTAACCCTCACTGCCCTCCTCATGATGGGGAATCTCTCTCCGGTACGTACCCTAACCCCTGACCTCTGACCCCTAACCCTCACCGCCTTCCTCATGATGGGGAACCTCTCTCCGGTACGTACCCTAACCTCTGACCCCTGACCCCTAACCCTCACCGCCTTCCTAATGATGGGGAACCTCTCTCCGGTACGTACCCTAACCCCTGACCTCTGACCCCTAACCCTCACTGCCCTCCTCATGATGGGGAATCTCTCTCCGGTACGTACCCTAACCCCTGACCTCTGACCCCTAACCCTCACTGCCCTCCTCATGATGGGGAATCTCTCTCCGGTACGTACCCTAACCCCTGACCTCTGACCCCTAACCCTCACCGCCTTCCTAATGATGGGGAACCTCTCTCCGGTACGTACCCTAACCTCTGACCCCTGACCCCTAACCCTCACCGCCTTCCTAATGATGGGGAACCTCTCTCCGGTACGTACCCTAACCCCTGACCTCTGACCCCTAACCCTCACCGCCTTCCTAATGATGGGGAACCTCTCTCCGGTACGTACCCTAACCCCTGACCTCTGACCCCTAACCCTCACCGCCTTCCTAATGATGGGGAACCTCTCTCCGGTACGTACCCTAACCCCTGACCTCTGACCCCTAACCCTCACCGCCTTCCTAATGATGGGGAACCTCTCTCCGGTACGTACCCTAACCTCTGACCCCTGACCCCTAACCCTCACCGCCTTCCTAATGATGGGGAACCTCTCTCCGGTACGTACCCTAACCTCTGACCCCTGACCCCTAACCCTCACCGCCTTCCTCATGATGGGGAACCTCTCTCCGGTACGTACCCTAACCCCTGACCTCTGACCCCTAACCCTCACCACCTTCCTCATGATGGGGAACCTCTCTCCGGTACGTACCCTAACCCCTGACCTCTGACCCCTAACCCTCACCACCTTCCTCATGATGGGGAACCTCTCTCCGGTACGTACCCTAACCTCTGACCCCTGACCCCTAACCCTCACCGCCTTCCTCATGATGGGGAACCTCTCTCCGGTACGTACCCTAACCTCTGACCCCTGACCCCTAACCCTCACCGCCTTCCTAATGATGGGGAACCTCTCTCCGGTACGTACCCTAACCTCTGACCCCTGACCCTCACCACCTTCCTCATGATGGGGAACCTCTCTCCGGTACGTACCCTAACCTCTGACCCCTAACCCTCACTGCCTTCCTCATGATGGGGAACCTCTCTCCGGTACGTACCCTAACCTCTGACCCCTAACCCTCACTGCCTTCCTCATGATGGGGAACCTCTCTCCGGTACGTACCCTAACCTCTGACCCCTAACCCTCACTGCCCTCCTCATGATGGGGAATCTCTCTCCGGTACGTACCCTAACCTCTGACCCCTGACCCCTAACCCTCACCGCCTTCCTAATGATGGGGAACCTCTCTCCGGTACGTACCCTAACCTCTGACCCCTGACCCCTAACCCTCACCGCCTTCCTCATGATGGGGAACCTCTCTCCGGTACGTACCCTAACCTCTGACCCCTGACCCCTAACCCTCACCGCCTTCCTCATGATGGGGAACCTCTCTCCGGTACGTACCCTAACCCCTGACCTCTGACCCCTAACCCTCACCGCCTTCCTAATGATGGGGAATCTCTCTCCGGTACGTACCCTAACCTCTGACCTCTGACCCCTAACCCTCACCGCCTTCCTAATGATGGGGAATCTCTCTCCGGTACGTACCCTAACATCTGACCCCTGACCCCTAACCCTCACCGCCTTCCTAATGATGGGGAACCTCTCTCCGGTACGTACCCTAACCTCTGACCCCTAACCCTCACCGCCTTCCTAATGATGGGGAACCTCTCTCCGGTACGTACCCTAACCCCTGACCTCTGACCCCTAACCCTCACCGCCTTCCTAATGATGGGGAATCTCTCTCCGGTACGTACCCTAACCCCTGACCCCTAACCCTCACCGCCTTCCTCATGATGGGGAACCTCTCTCCGGTACGTACCCTAACCTCTGACCCCTGACCCCTAACCCTCACCGCCTTCCTAATGATGGGGAACCTCTCTCCGGTACGTACCCTAACCTCTGACCCCTAACCCTCACCGCCTTCCTAATGATGGGGAACCTCTCTCCGGTACGTACCCTAACCTCTGACCCCTAACCCTCACTGCCTTCCTCATGATGGGGAACCTCTCTCCGGTACGTACCCTAACCCCTGACCCCTAACCCTCACCGCCTTCCTCATGATGGGGAACCTCTCTCCGGTACGTACCCTAACCTCTGACCCCTGACCCCTAACCCTCACCGCCTTCCTCATGATGGGGAATCTCTCTCCGGTACGTACCCTAACCCCTGACCTCTGACCCCTAACCCTCACCGCCTTCCTAATGATGGGGAACCTCTCTCTGGTACGTACCCTAACCCCTGACCTCTGACCCCTAACCCTCACCGCCTTCCTAATGATGGGGAACCTCTCTCCGGTACGTACCCTAACCCCTGACCCCTGACCCCTAACCCTCACCGCCTTCCTAATGATGGGGAACCTCTCTCCGGTACGTACCCTAACCTCTGACCCCTAACCCTCACCACCTTCCTCATGATGGGGAACCTCTCTCCGGTACGTACCCTAACCTCTGACCCCTAACCCTCACCACCTTCCTCATGATGGGGAACCTCTCTCCGGTACGTACCCTAACCTCTGACCCCTGACCCCTAACCCTCACCGCCTTCCTCATGATGGGGAACCTCTCTCCGGTACGTACCCTAACCTCTGACCCCTAACCCTCACCACCTTCCTCATGATGGGGAACCTCTCTCCGGTACGTACCCTAACCTCTGACCCCTGACCCCTAACCCTCACCGCCTTCCTCATGATGGGGAACCTCTCTCCGGTACGTACCCTAACCTCTGACCCCTGACCCCTAACCCTCACCGCCTTCCTCATGATGGGGAACCTCTCTCCGGTACGTACCCTAACCTCTGACCCCTGACCCCTAACCCTCACCGCCTTCCTAATGATGGGGAACCTCTCTCCGGTACGTACCCTAACCCCTGACCTCTGACCCCTAACCCTCACTGCCCTCCTCATGATGGGGAATCTCTCTCCGGTACGTACCCTAACCCCTGACCTCTGACCCCTAACCCTCACTGCCCTCCTCATGATGGGGAATCTCTCTCCGGTACGTACCCTAACCCCTGACCTCTGACCCCTAACCCTCACTGCCCTCCTCATGATGGGGAATCTCTCTCCGGTACGTACCCTAACCCCTGACCTCTGACCCCTAACCCTCACCACCTTCCTCATGATGGGGAACCTCTCTCCGGTACGTACCCTAACCTCTGACCCCTGACCCCTAACCCTCACCGCCTTCCTCATGATGGGGAACCTCTCTCCGGTACGTACCCTAACCCCTGACCTCTGACCCCTAACCCTCACTGCCCTCCTCATGATGGGGAATCTCTCTCCGGTACGTACCCTAACCCCTGACCTCTGACCCCTAACCCTCACCACCTTCCTCATGATGGGGAACCTCTCTCCGGTACGTACCCTAACCCCTGACCCCTAACCCTCACCGCCTTCCTCATGATGGGGAACCTCTCTCCGGTACGAAACCAGAAAATACATGATAAATGTTTCCTTACCTTTGATGAACTTCATCAGAATGCAGTCCTAGGAATCCCAGGTCCACAATAAATGCTTGATTTGTTCGATAATGTCCGTTATTTATGTCTAATTAGCTACTTTGGTTAGCGCGTTAGCGGTAAACAATTCCAAAGTGACAAAGCGCCTTCACTATAACGTGACGAAATGTCCAAAAGTTCCGTAACAGTCAGTAGAAACATGTCAAATGATGTACTGAATCAATCTTTAGAATGTTGTTAACATACATCTTGAGTAACGTTCCAACCGGAGAATTAAATTGACTTCAGAAGAGCGGTGGAACGGAGGTCAAATCAAATCAAATTGTATTAGTCACATACACATGGTTAGCAGATGTTAATGCGAGTGTAGCGAAATGCTTGTGCTTCTAGTTCCGACAATGCAGTAATAACCAACAGTAATCTAACCTAACAATTCCACAACTACTACCTTACACACACACACAAGTGTAAAGGGATGAAGAATATGTACATAAAGATATATGAATGAGTGATGGTACAGAACGGCATGGCAGATGCAGTAGATGGTATAGAGTACGGTATATACATATGAGATGAGTACTGTAGGGTATGTAAACATAAAGTGGCATAGTTTAAAGTGGCTAGTGGTACATGTATTACATAAAGATGGCAAGATGCAGTAGATGATATAGAGTACAGTATATACATATGAGATGGGTAATGTAGGGTATGTAAACATTGTATTAAGTGGCATTGTTTAAAGTGGCTAGTGGTACATTTTTACATAATTTCCATCAATTCCCATTTTTAAAGTGGCTGGAGTTGAGTCAGTATGTTGGCAGCGGCCGCTAAATGTTAGTGGTGGCTGTTTAACAGTCTGATGGCCTTGAGATAGAAGCTGTTTTTCAGTCTCTCGGTCCCTGCTTTGATGCACCTGTACTGACCTCGCCTTCTGGATGATAGCGGGGTGAATAGGCAGTGGCTTGGGTGGTTGTTGTCCTTGATGATCTTTATGGCCTTCCTGTGACATCGGGTGGTGTAGGTGTCCTGGAGGGCAGGTAGTTTGCCCCTGGTGATGCGTTCTGCAGACCTCACTACCCTCTGGAGAGCCTTACGGTTGTGGGCGGAGCAGTTGCCGTACCAGGCGGTGATACAGCCCGACAGGATGCTCTCGATTGTGCATCTGTAGAAGTTTGTGAGTGCTTTTGGTGACAAGCCGAATTTCTTCAGCCTCCTGAGGTTGAAGAGGCGCTGCTGCGCCTTCTTCACAACGCTGTCTGTGTGGGTGGACCAATTCAGTTTGTCCGTGATGTGTACACCGAGGAACTTAAAACTTTCCACCTTCTCCACTACTGACCCGTCGATGTGGATAGGGGGGTGCTCCCTCTGCTGTTTCCTGAAGTCCACAATCATCTCCTTTGTTTTGTTGACGTTGAGTGTGAGGTTATTTTCCTGACACCACACTCCGAGGTCCTCCTCACGTGAAGGCACGTGTTCAATGCGTGGTCACCTCATGGCAATGATTACTAATTCCTGTCTTCTTCGGCCCCCCTTCACATTAGAGTCATCAGACAAAGTTCTATTGACTGTTGACATCTAGTGGAAGCCGTAGGAAGTGAAAACTCATCAATATCTCGCTGTAATTTCAATGAGAGCTTGGTTGAATATCTGCTACCTCAGAAACAATTCAAACAGGAAGTGGAACTTCTCAGGTTTTTGCCTGCCATATGAGTTCTGTTATACTCACAGACATCATTCAAACAGTTTTAGAAACTTCAGGGTGTTTTCTATCCAATACGAATAATATGCATATATTAGCAACTGGGACTGAGGAGCAGGCAGTTTACTCTGGGCACTTCTGTGCACCTTTCATCCAAGCTACTCAATACTGCCCCTGCAGCCATAAGAAGTTAAGTTAACCTCTCACAGCTACCCACCCCCCCTTCTTTCAATTTCCGCCTGAAGACATACCCAAATCTAACTGCCTTTAGCTCAGGCCCAGAAGCAAGGATATGCATATTCAGTGGCACTGTGAAAGAAAATGTTCAGTTAGAATAGTTTGACATGAGCCCCTTATCAACAGGTATAATAAACAGATATATAGAGTACAGGGAACATAAAGTGCTGTTCCATTTCACTTTGGCCATTGTTGTGGGCCTGCCTCAAATAGGCTATTTCATGTGGGGGTGGGGTGGAGCGGCAGACACACGCACCTTGACCATGCTCCCTCTAATATAATATGTAGACTGAGTAGAGGTCGCTGTGTTGAGATGTGTGGGTTTGCTGTTACATTCTACTCCATTCCATTTTTATATATATATATATATATATATATATATATATATATATATATATATATATATATATATATATACACACAAACATAGGCTATGGGTCATTCATATACATAAAAACATACCCCACCCACAATATATAGCCAATATGTACTTTACACATTTCATTACATTTTTATATATTGCAAATAAAATGTAAAAAACAATCTCAAATAATATTTGATATTATTAATTTCAAACAACGGCATTAGCATGAGAAGAACTTACCAGTCCAAAACAGTGTCCTCTCCGTTCAAAAAATATGCTTCCATTTCAGTCATGTTCGCTAACTGAGTCGTCTTCCAAAAGCATATGTTTCACTTTCACGATCAATTTCCTCTATAATTTTGTCTACATTCGTATATCTAGTCTTAGATGTAGCTTTCCCTGACTTATTCGCCATGATGTTCGATATATAAACATCTGAAGATGCTTGTTACCGAAACAGTGCTGTGCGTAACAAGCTTGGCTCCTTCCAGTATGAATCTTCAACGGCGAATGACCGTCTTTACGCCGGAGTTTACTACATGGGTTGGTCTTCCAAAACACAAACATTAGATATTGCCGTTTACCTCTACTCATTGGCTATCTACCCAGCTAGATTTCAAGATGATCAGTGGTCATTGGGTTAAAATACAGTCAATCAACGAAACAGAGGTCGTATAATTGGTGCACAATGAGGTCGTTACTTGTTGTCTTCCAATCGGTTTCTTTCGGTCAATACGTCCCGCGAAATGACCCATCAAGTTTGGTTGTGTTACAAACAAACAGTTGATTGCAATGAAACCAAACATGACTGGATAAAGTGACGTTTAGTCTGTGTATTTACGTTGAATGTTTCGTAGAAAATTGAATGACACGGAATTCAACGAGATAAGCGTTCACAAAATGTTTCGTGTTAGGCTATAAAAATGGATTTAACCGAACAAAAGACCATTCATTGTGTAACAATGAGCCTTGGGATTGCAAACAGAGCAAGATCTTCAAAGGTAAATTATTTATTTCATTGCAATCTGTGATTTTGTTACGCCTGTGCTGGTTGAAATAGTATTTTGGTATGGGGCTCTGTGCTCAGATAATCGCATCGTATTCTTTTGCAGTAAATCGTTTTTTAAATCTGACAATGCAGTTGGATTAGCAAGATTCTAGGCTTTTGAACCATGTGAGACACTTGTATTTTCAGGAATGTTTAATATGACTATTTATGTGGCGATCACCGTATGTTGTCGAATTTAAACCCGCTACCGGTATCCGTAGCGCAGAGAAGTTAACAAGAATTATTATTACCTCATCAGTTCTCATTACTGAACGTCGCAAACCCTGGGATATCTGCACGAACCCTAGCCTAAATAATGAATCAGCGATATACAAATTGGCTTAATTATTTATTTACTAACTAAATAATCACAGAAATGCATAACAAACAAACTGTAAATATTTGGGTTACTACATGATACAAATAAAAAGTCCCTAGCGGACGAAGCCGATATGACGGCTTGGTAGACAAAGGAAAGGGGTGGGGACTGAGAGAGCGGGAAAGACAAAATGGATTCACTACACAGTTGATAATTATATTCATTCAAATGCTAATCCTTTGCTCATGAACGGCTGCTCATTTGAGAATAATTGCAATGTATATATTTACGCCTGTATGTTGTTGTTGTCTTCTCTGTTGCAATCGTCGGTCCGTCTGCTGGAGAGTCAGTTCATCAGAGAGAGTCTGGTTAACCAGATGTCCTTCGTGGTTGTAGCGTTCTCTGCGGCTCTGGATAGTGTCTGTTGTAATGGATACGTCAGGTGTACAGATGGTTGTTGCATAGAATAGATGCTTCTGTGGTTGTCGGTATTCTCGTACTAGACTTATGTAATTTCCAGCTGTAGACTAGTAATTCTGCTTCTAGGATTTGCTCTTATTCTGTAGTAATCGATAGTCTGAGTTTAATCATTTCCAGTCATGTAGCCAACACTACACGCTGTCTGGTCTCCTGGGCCTATAGAGTTGTAGTTCTTAACCATGTCAACATGTAGCGTCAGCTCCATGTTTTCTTGTCTAATGTTCATTTCGTCAGGAGTGGGTTTTATACACTTCTGAGAAAAGGGCGTTCCATGGCGCCGACGTAGTGTCCATGCTCACATGGGCGTGGCCATTGATTTGGTTAACTTTATATGAAAACCCATATTTTCTCATTTAGAAGGTTAACATCACATTACATCTTTTCACAAATAGTTTCATGTTTGGTCACATACGTTTCACAGTATTTAGATGTCAACCTGACAGCTGGGAAATGTACACTTTCAGAGATACAGTTATGTGTGTTTCCTGTCCTTCATGAAATCACCAAATGAAACACACTCGTCATGATTGTCCCTTAAGTGTCCACGGACCACTCCCACATTCTCAAAAATAGAAATATTGTTTAATTATTCAATCTTTTGATGTCCAAGTGTCTCTCTGTGTTCCACAGTTTACATTCCAAGCTCGAACACTACAGAGCATAGAGGCAGCGTGTTTTATGACCGACCATAAAACAGTTGACTTCCGCTCTCCCTCCCCCTCTACGAGAGAGAGAGCACGCTGTAGAGAGGATCCACTGTAACCTGATCCTTCAGATCGTCACAGGAGAGTCATGATGGAGTACTGGTAGTAGTAGTGGTGGTAGTAGTAGTAGTAGTAGGAGGAGGAGGGGTAGTAGTAGCAATAATAGTATTAGCAGTAGTAGTAGTAACAGTAGCAGTAGTAGTTGTGGTTGTATTAGCAGTAGTGGTAGTATTAGTAGTAGTAGTAGTAGTAGTAGTGGTAGTAGTAGTGGTAGTAGTAGTATTAGCAGTAGTAATAGTAGTAGTAGTAGCAGCAGTAGTAATAGTAGTAGTGGTAGTAGTAGTAGCGGTAGTAGTAGTAGCGGTAGTAGTAGCAGTAGTGGTAGTAGTAGTAGCGGTAGTAGTAGTAGTAGTAGTAGGAGGGGTAGTAGTAGCAATAATAGTAGTAGCAGTAGTAGTAGTAGTAGTAGTAGTAGTAACAGTAGCAGTAGTAGTTGTGGTTGTATTAGCAGTAGTGGTAGTAGTAGTACTAGCAGTAGTGGTTGTATTAGCAGTAGTGGTAGTATTAGTAGTAGTAGTAGCAGGAGTAGTAGTAGTAGTAACAGCAGTAGAAGTGTTAACCCTGGTGTCCTGACTCTCTGTGGTCAGAGTAGGGGTGTTAACCCTGGTGTCCTGACTCTCTGTGGTCAGAGTAGGGGTGTTAACCCTGGTGTCCTGACTCTCTGTGGTCAGAGTAGGGGTGTTAACCCCGGTGTCCTGACTCTCTGTGGTCAGAGTAGAGGTGTTAACCCTGGTGTCCTGACTCTCTGTGGTCAGAGTAGGGGTGTTAACCCTGGTGTCCTGACTCTCTGTGGTCAGAGTAAGGGTGTTAACCCCGGTGTCCTGACTCTCTGTGGTCAGAGTAGAGGTGTTAACCCTGGTGTCCTGACTCTCTGTGGTCAGAGTAGGGGTGTTACTCTGTCCTGACTCTCTGTGGTCAGAGTAGGGGTGTTAACCCTGGTGTCCTGACTCTCTGTGGTCAGAGTAGGGGTGTTAACCCTGGTGTCCTGACTCTCTGTGGTCAGAGTAGGGGTGTTAACCCTGGTGTCCTGACTCTCTGTGGTCAGGGTAGGGGTGTTAACCCCGGTGTCCTGACTCTCTGTGGTCAGAGTAGGGGTGTTAACCCCGGTGTCCTGACTCTCTGTGGTCAGAGTAGATGTGTTAACCCTGGTGTCCTGACTCTCTGTGGTCAGAGTAGGGGTGTTAACCCTGGTGTCCTGACTCTCTGTGGTCAGAGTAGGGGTGTTAACCCCGGTCTCCTGACTCTCTGTGGTCAGAGTAGGGGTGTTAACCCCGGTGTCCTGACTCTCTGTGGTCAGAGTAGGGGTGTTAACCCTGGTGTCCTGACTCTCTGTGGTCAGAGTAGGGGTGTTAACCCTGGTGTCCTGACTCTCTGTGGTCAGAGTAGGGGTGTTAACCCTGGTGTCCTGACTCTCTGTGGTCAGAGTAGAGGTGTTAACCCTGGTGTCCTGACTCTCTGTGGTCAGAGTAGGGGTGTTAACCCTGGTGTCCTGACTCTCTGTGGTCAGAGTAGGGGTGTTAACCCCGGTGTCCTGACTCTCTGTGGTCAGAGTAGAGGTGTTAACCCCGGTGTCCTGACTCTAGGTGGTCAGAGTAGAGGTGTTAACCCTGGTGTCCTGACTCTCTGTGGTCAGAGTAGGGGTGTTAACCCTGGTGTCCTGACTCTCTGTGGTCAGAGTAGAGGTGTTAACCCTGGTGTCCTGACTCTCTGTGGTCAGAGTAGGGGTGTTAACCCTGGTGTCCTGACTCTCTGTGGTCAGAGTAGGGGTGTTAACCCTGGTGTCCTGACTCTCTGTGGTCAGAGTAGGGGTGTTAACCCTGGTGTCCTGACTCTCTGTGGTCAGAGTAGAGGTGTTAACCCTGGTGTCCTGACTCTCTGTGGTCAGAGTAGGGGTGTTAACCCTGGTGTCCTGACTCTCTGTGGTCAGAGTAGGGGTGTTAACCCTGGTGTCCCGACTCTCTGTGGTCAGAGTAGAGGTGTTAACCCTGGTGTCCTGACTCTCTGTGGTCAGAGTAGGGGTGTTAACCCTGGTGTCCTGACTCTCTGTGGTCAGAGTAGATGTGTTAACCCTGGTGTCCTGACCTGAGAGTAGGGGTGTTAACTCTCTGTGGTCAGAGTAGGGGTGTTAACCCCGGTGTCCTGACTCTCTGTGGTCAGAGTAGGGGTGTTAACCCCGGTGTCCTGGCTAAATCCCAATCTGGCCCTCATAACATCATGGCTACCTAATCATCCCCAGCTTCCAATTGGCTCATTCATCACCCCTCCTTTCCCCTCCTTTCATACTTGTTTTATTTGATAATGTGACAGCAGTAGACATCTAAATATCTTCTTGTTATTGAGTAAGAGATTATCAAGGAGGAACTGTATTATAAACATTTACTAATCCAGGGGTAAACGTTTTCACTCAGGGGCCCCCCTCTTCCAGCATTGGGGAACATCCCGCCCCCTCCCACCCCCCCCCCCCCCCCACCCACCCGAGCGTCCTAGCCACATCTATTTCTATGCGTGCAAGCACTGTTCACGACACAAAGTGTTCCCCCCCCTCTTGTTTTTGGAGAGAATTTAGCAGGTTTAAAGCTTCTTTCCGGTAATTCTACACATTTTGTCATGGGGTGCAACGAACATTTTGCAGTTGTGAAGCAAATTTTTGTGCGATTCTATACATTTTGCCATGTTGAATGTGTATTCATGTGATATTTGTGTGACTGCAAAATTACAACAATATCTGAGCTAAAACCCTAAATAAAAAAACACATGGGCAAGTTGATCTGGATCTCTTTAAAAGTCTGCAGTGACTAACATGACAAGAGGAGCTGATGATGTACTACCCACCTTGTGCATTGTACTATTACAACTTTCAAGAGTAAAGCTGGATTGAGTTTCTTTTTTGGGGGGGGGGGAGACCCCCGTGCCCCTCCTGCGGACTCCTCGCCCCACAGTTTGGGAAACACTGTACTAAAAACCATGTCTCTGTTCTCCTCCTCAGAACCTGAAAAGCCATGCGGTCACCATGTTTGAGGTGGGGAAGCTGTCAGACGAGACCCTGGACAGCTTTCTGATGGAGCTGGAGAAAGTAAGCTGTGTGTGCGATTGAGCTAGAGAGTAAGCCTTCATTACTCGGCTCCATGGGAACTAAGCCAGTCGCTGGAGGTGGCAAACCAATTTACACAGAGGGGCCGTAGAGGGGGAGACAGCATTTTTGACAGCGTAATATGGCAACACAACAGGGTCACATTTTGACCATGTTACTAACCCCTCTCTCTCTCTCTCTCTCTCTCTCTCCATCAGGTAGAGAGCACAGCGGAGGACGAGGCCCAGAGGTATTTTGACCATGTTACTAACCCCTCTCTCTCTCTCCATCAGGTAGAGAGCACAGCGGAGGACGAGGCCCAGAGGTATTTTGACCATGTTACTAACCCCTCTCTCTCTCTCTCTCTCTATCAGGTAGAGAGCACAGCGGAGGACGAGGCCCAGAGGTATTTTGACCATGTTACTAACCCCTCTCTCTCTCTCTCCATCAGGTAGAGAGCACAGCGGAGGACGAGGCCCAGAGGTATTTTGACCGTGTTACTAACCCCTCTCTCTCTCTCTCTCCATCAGGTAGAGAGCACAGCGGAGGACGAGGCCCAGAGGTATTTTGACCATGTTACTAACCCCTCTCTCTCTCTCTCTCTCTCTCTCCATCAGGTAGAAAGCACAGCGGAGGACGAGGCCCAGAGGTATTTTGACCATGTTACTAACCCCTCTCTATCAGGTAGAGAGCACAGCGGAGGACGAGGCCCAGAGGTATTTTGACCATGTTACTAACCCTTCTCTCTCTCTCCATCAGGTAGAGAGCACGGTGGAGGGCGAGGCCCAGAGGTATTTTGACCATGTTACTAACCCCTCTCTCTCTCTCTCTCCATCAGGTAGAGAGCACGGCAGAGGGCGAGGCCCAGAGGTATTTTGACCATGTTACTAACCCCTCTCTCTCTCTCCATCAGGTAGAGAGCACAGCGGAGGACGAGGCCCAGAGGTATTTTGACCGTGTTACTAACCCCTCTCTCTCTCTCTCCATCAGGTAGAGAGCACGGCAGAGGGCGAGGCCCAGAGGTATTTTGACCACGCTCTGACCCTCAGGAACACCATCCTGTTTCTCCGCTACAACAAGGAACTGACCACCGACCAGGGCCCTGACCTGCCTAACAACGGTAACTAACAACACAACTTACACCATTTTTCTTTAGTTAGGAAGCAATAACATAATGCTCACTGTGTGTTAAAAGTTGTTAGAATTAAAAATAAAAGTTGTTGGTTAAGTTATGAGATATTTTCTGTGCAATGGTATAATAACACTGAACAACAATATGAACACAGCATGTAAAGTGCTGGTCCCATGTTCCATACAGACAAAAAGCTTATTTCTCTCAAATGTTGTGCACAAATTTGTTTACATCCCTGTTAGTGAGCATTTCTCCTTTGACAAGATAATTCATCCACTTGACAAATGTGGCATATCAAGAAGCTGATTAAACAGCATGATCATTACACAGGTGCACCTTGTGCCGGGGACAATGCCACAGATGTCTTGTGTTTTGAGGGAGTGTGCAATTGATATGCTGACTGCAGGAATGTCCACCAGAGCTGTTGCCAGAGAATTTAATGTTAATTTCTCTACCATAAGCCATCGTTTTTGAGAATTTGGCAGTACGTCCAACCGGCCTCACAACTGCAGACCATGTGTATGGATTTGCTGATGTCAACGTTGTGAACAGAGTGCCCCATTACGGCAGTGGGGTTATGGTATGGGCCGGCATAAGCTACGGACAACGAACACAATTACATTATCCATGGCAATTTGAAGGCACAGAGATACCGTGACAAGATCCTGAGGCCCATTGTCGTGCCGTTCATCCTCCACCATCACCTCATGTTTCAGCATGATAATGTACAGCCCCATGTCACAAGGATCTGTACACAACTCCTGGAAGCTGTAAATGTCCCAGTTCTTCTATGACCTGCATACTCACCAAACATGTCACCCATAGAGCATGTTTGGGATGCTCTGGATATACGTGTACGACAGGACAGCATGTCCCAGTTCCCACTAATATCCAGCAACTTCCCACAGCCATTGAAGAGGAGTTGGACAACATTCCACAGGCCACAATCAACAGCCTGATCAACTCTATGTGAAGGAGATGTGTCACGCTGCATGAGGCAAATGGTGGTCACACCAGATACTGACTGGTTTTCTGATCCATGCCCCTACCTTTTTTAAAGTTATCTGTGACCAACAGATGCATATCTGTATTCCCAGTCATGTTAATTCCATAGATGAGGGCCAAATGAATTTATTTCAATTGACTGATTTCCTTATATGAACTGTATTTCCTCATATGAACTGTATTTCCTCGTATGAACTGTATTTCCTCATATGAACTGTATTTCCTCGTATGAACTGTATTTCCTCGTATGAACTGTATTTCCTCATATGAACTGTATTTCCTCGTATGAACTGTATTTCCTCGTATGAACTGTATTTCCTCGTATGAACTGTATTTCCTCGTATGAACTGTATTTCCTCGTATGAACTGTATTTCCTGGTATGAACTGTATTTCCTCGTATGAACTGTATTTCCTCATATGAACTGTATTTCCTCGTATGAACTGTATTTCCTCATATGAACTGTATTTCCTCGTATGAACTGTATTTCCTGGTATGAACTGTATTTCCTCGTATGAACTGTATTTCCTCGTATGAACTGTATTTCCTGGTATGAACTGTATTTCCTCATATGAACTGTATTTCCTCGTATGAACTGTATTTCCTCATATGAACTGTATTTCCTGGTATGAACTGTATTTCCTCATATGAACTGTATTTCCTCATATGAACTGTATTTCCTCATATGAACTGTATTTCCTCATATGAACTGTATTTCCTCGTATGAACTGTATTTCCTCATATGAACTGTATTTCCTCGTATGAACTGTATTTCCTCGTATGAACTGTATTTCCTCGTATGAACTGTATTTCCTCGTATGAACTGTATTTCCTCGTATGAACTGTATTTCCTCGTATGAACTGTATTTCCTCGTATGAACTGTATTTCCTGGTATGAACTGTATTTCCTCATATGAACTGTATTTCCTCATATGAACTGTATTTCCTCGTATGAACTGTATTTCCTCATATGAACTGTATTTCCTCGTATGAACTGTATTTCCTCGTATGAACTGTATTTCCTCATATGAACTGTATTTCCTCGTATGAACTGTATTTCCTCATATGAACTGTATTTCCTGGTATGAACTGTATTTCCTGGTATGAACTGTATTTCCTCGTATGAACTGTATTTCCTGGTATGAACTGTATTTCCTCGTATGAACTGTATTTCCTCGTATGAACTGTATTTCCTCATATGAACTGTATTTCCTCGTATGAACTGTATTTCCTCATATGAACTGTATTTCCTCGTATGAACTGTATTTCCTCGTATGAACTGTATTTCCTCGTATGAACTGTATTTCCTCATATGAACTGTATTTCCTCGTATGAACTGTATTTCCTCGTATGAACTGTATTTCCTCGTATGAACTGTATTTCCTCATATGAACTGTATTTCCTCGTATGAACTGTATTTCCTCATATGAACTGTATTTCCTGGTATGAACTGTATTTCCTGGTATGAACTGTATTTCCTCGTATGAACTGTATTTCCTCGTATGAACTGTATTTCCTCGTATGAACTGTATTTCCTCATATGAACTGTATTTCCTCGTATGAACTGTATTTCCTCGTATGAACTGTATTTCCTCGTATGAACTGTATTTCCTGGTATGAACTGTATTTCCTGGTATGAACTGTATTTCCTCGTATGAACTGTATTTCCTCGTATGAACTGTATTTCCTCGTATGAACTGTATTTCCTGGTATGAACTGTATTTCCTCGTATGAACTGTATTTCCTCGTATGAACTGTATTTCCTCGTATGAACTGTATTTCCTCGTATGAACTGTATTTCCTGGTATGAACTGTATTTCCTCGTATGAACTGTATTTCCTCGTATGAACTGTATTTCCTGGTATGAACTGTATTTCCTCATATGAACTGTATTTCCTTATATGAACTGTATTTCCTTATATGAACTGTATTTCCTCGTATGAACTGTATTTCCTCATATGAACTGTATTTCCTCGTATGAACTGTATTTCCTGGTATGAACTGTATTTCCTCGTATGAACTGTATTTCCTGGTATGAACTGTATTTCCTCGTATGAACTGTATTTCCTCGTATGAACTGTATTTCCTCGTATGAACTGTATTTCCTCGTATGAACTGTATTTCCTGGTATGAACTGTATTTCCTGGTATGAACTGTATTTCCTGGTATGAACTGTATTTCCTCGTATGAACTGTATTTCCTCGTATGAACTGTATTTCCTCGTATGAACTGTATTTCCTCGTATGAACTGTATTTCCTGGTATGAACTGTATTTCCTCGTATGAACTGTATTTCCTCGTATGAACTGTATTTCCTCGTATGAACTGTATTTCCTCATATGAACTGTATTTCCTCGTATGAACTGTATTTCCTCGTATGAACTGTATTTCCTCATATGAACTGTATTTCCTCGTATGAACTGTATTTCCTCGTATGAACTGTATTTCCTCATATGAACTGTATTTCCTCGTATGAACTGTATTTCCTCATATGAACTGTATTTCCTCATATGAACTGTATTTCCTCATATGAACTGTATTTCCTCGTATGAACTGTATTTCCTCGTATGAACTGTATTTCCTCGTATGAACTGTATTTCCTCGTATGAACTGTATTTCCTCGTATGAACTGTATTTCCTCGTATGAACTGTATTTCCTCGTATGAACTGTATTTCCTCGTATGAACTGTATTTCCTCGTATGAACTGTATTTCCTCGTATGAACTGTATTTCCTCGTATGAACTGTATTTCCTCATATGAACTGTATTTCCTCGTATGAACTGTAACTCAGTAAAATCTTATTACTTGTTGCATGTAGATTTAGAGTTTTTGTAGATGGTAGTTTTAACATCCTGTCTGGTTATTAGTGTTTTTGTAGATGGTAGTTTTAACATCCTGTCTGGTTACTAGTGTTTTTGTAGATGGTAGTTTTAACATCCTGTCTGGTTATTAGTGTTTTTGTAGATGGTAGTTTTAACATCCTGTCTGGTTATTAGTGTTTTTCTAGATGGTAGTTTTAACATCCTGTCTGGTTATTAGTGTTTTTGTAGATGGTAGTTTTAACATCCTGTCTGGTTATTAGTGTTTTTGTAGATGGTAGTTTTAACATCCTGTCTGGTTATTAGTGTTTTTGTAGATGGTAGTTTTAACATCCTGTCTGGTTCTTAGTGTTTTTGTAGATGGTAGTTTTAACATCCTGTCTGGTTATTAGTGTTTTTGTAGATGGTAGTTTTAACATCCTGTCTGGTTATTAGTGTTTTTGTAGATGGTAGTTTTAACATCCTGTCTGGTTATTAGTGTTTTTGTAGATGGTAGTTTTAACATCCTGTCTGGTTACTAGTGTTTTTGTAGATGGTAGTTTTAACATCCTGTCTGGTTATTAGTGTTTTTGTAGATGGTAGTTTTAACATCCTGTCTGGTTATTAGTGTTTTTGTAGATGGTAGTTTTAACATCCTGTCTGGTTATTAGTGTTTTTGTAGATGGTAGTTTTAACATCCTGTCTGGTTATTAGTGTTTTTGTAGATGGTAGTTTTAACATCCTGTCTGGTTACTAGTGTTTTTGTAGATGGTAGTTTTAACATCCTGTCTGGTTATTAGTGTTTTTGTAGATGGTAGTGTTAACATCCTGTCTGGTTATTAGTGTTTTTGTAGATGGTAGTTTTAACATCCTGTCTGGTTATTAGTGTTTTTGTAGATGGTAGTTTTAACATCCTGTCTGGTTATTAGTGTTTTTGTAGATGGTAGTGTTAACATCCTGTCTGGTTATTAGTGTTTTTGTAGATGGTAGTGTTAACATCCTGTCTGGTTATTAGTGTTTTTGTAGATGGTAGTTTTAACATCCTGTCTGGTTATTAGTGTTTTTGTAGATGGTAGTTTTAACATCCTGTCTGATTACTAGTGTTTTTGTAGATGGTAGTTTTAACATCCTGTCTGGTTATTAGTGTTTTTTTTAGATGGTAGTTTTAACATCCTGTCTGGTTATTAGTGTTTTTGTAGATGGTAGTTTTAACATCCTGTCTGGTTATTAGTGTTTTTGTAGATGGTAGTTTTAACATCCTGTCTGGTTATTAGTATTTTATGTAGATGGTAGTTTTAACATCCTGTCTGGTGTTTTTGGTGCGTTTAGGGTTGTTGGGTTGTTGGGTGCTTTAATCAAGGGAAGTTTATTGACATTCAGTTATTGTGAATGTTTATTTTTCGGTGTAACTGAAATACTCCAGCCAACAGAACTGAGTGTGTAAATGAAATACTCCAGCCAACAGAACTGAGTGTGTAAATGAAATACTCCAGCCAACAGAACTGAGTGTGTAAATGAAATACTCCAGCCAACAGAACTGAGTGTGTAAATGAAATACTCCAGCCAACAGAACTGAGTGTATAAATGAAATACTCCAGCCAACAGAACTGAGTGTGTAACTGAAATACTCCAGCCAACAGAACTGAGTGTATAAATGAAATACTCCAGCCAACAGAACTGAGTGTGTAAATGAAATACTCCAGCCAACAGAACTGAGTGTATAAATGAAATACTCCAGCCAACAGAACTGAGTGTGTAAATGAAATACTCCAGCCAACAGAACTGAGTGTGTAAATGCTCCAGCCAACAGAACTGAGTGTATAAATGAAATACTCCAGCCAACAGAACTGAGTGTATAAATGAAATACTCCAGCCAACAGAACTGAGTGTGTAAATGAAATACTCCAGCCAACAGAACTGAGTGTGTAAATACTCCAGCCAACAGAACTGAGTGTGTAAATGAAATACTCCAGCCAACAGAACTGAGTGTGTAAATGAAATACTCCAGCCAACAGAACTGAGTGTGTAAATGCTCCAGCCAACAGAACTGAGTGTGTAAATGCTCCAGCCAACAGAACTGAGTGTGTAAATGAAATACTCCAGCCAACAGAACTGAGTGTGTAAATGCTCCAGCCAACAGAACTGAGTGTGTAAATGAAATACTCCAGCCAACAGAACTGAGTGTGTAAATGAAATACTCCAGCCAACAGAACTGAGTGTGTAAATGAAATACTCCAGCCAACAGAACTGAGTGTGTAAATGAAATACTCCAGCCAACAGAACTGAGTGTGTAAATGAAATACTCCAGCCAACAGAACTGAGTGTGTAAATACTCCAGCAACAGAACTGAGTGTGTAAATACTCCAGCCAACAGAACTGAGTGTGTAAATACTCCAGCCAACAGAACTGAGTGTGTAAATGAAATACTCCAGCCAACAGAACTGAGTGTGTAAATGAAATACTCCAGCCAACAGAACTGAGTGTGTAAATGAAATGCTCCAGCCAACAGAACTGAGTGTGTAAATGAAATACTCCAGCCAACAGAACTGAGTGTGTAAATGAAATACTCCAGCCAACAGAACTGAGTGTGTAAATGAAATACTCCAGCCAACAGAACTGAGTGTGTAAATGAAATACTCCAGCCAACAGAACTGAGTGTGTAAATGAAATACTCCAGCCAACAGAACTGAGTGTGTAAATGCTCCAGCCAACAGAACTGAGTGTGTAAATACTCCAGCCAACAGAACTGAGTGTGTAAATGCTCCAGCCAACAGAACTGAGTGTGTAAATGCTCCAGCCAACAGAACTGAGTGTGTAAATGCTCCAGCCAACAGAACTGAGTGTGTAAATGAAATACTCCAGCCAACAGAACTGAGTGTGTAAATGAAATACTCCAGCCAACAGAACTGAGTGTGTAAATGCTCCAGCCAACAGAACTGAGTGTGTAAATGAAATACTCCAGCCAACAGAACTGAGTGTGTAAATGAAATACTCCAGCCAACAGAACTGAGTGTGTAAATGCAATACTCCAGCCAACAGAACTGAGTGTGTAAATACTCCAGCCAGCAGAACTGAGTGTGTAAATACTCCAGCCAACAGAACTGAGTGTGTAAATGAAATACTCCAGCCAACAGAACTGAGTGTGTAAATGAAATACTCCAGCCAACAGAACTGAGTGTGTAAATGAAATACTCCAGCCAACAGAACTGAGTGTGTAAATGCTCCAGCCAACAGAACTGAGTGTGTAAATGCTCCAGCCAACAGAACTGAGTGTGTAAATGAAATACTCCAGCCAACAGAACTGAGTGTGTAAATGCTCCAGCCAACAGAACTGAGTGTGATGAAAACAACATCCAGAGACTCTAATTTCAGAATCAACATACCTTCTGTTTGTGTTTATAGTGCTGCTGTATGTGATTAATCTCTGTGTGACACGTCCGTCAGGGTTTTGGTATTAATCTCTGTCTGTGACTATCATGGTCCAAACACACCAAGACAGTCGTGAAGAGGGCACGACAAAACCTTTTCCCCCTCAGGAGACTGAAAAGATTTGGCATGGGTCCCCAGATCCTCAAAAGGTTCTACAGCTGCACCATCGAGAGCATCCTGACCGGTTGCATCACTGCCTGGTATGGCAACTGCTCGGCATCTGACTGTAAGGCGCTACAGAGGGTAGTGCGTACGGCCCAGTACATCACTGGGGCAAAGCTTCCTGCCATCCAGGACCTATATAATAGGCGGTCAGAGGAAAGACCATCAAATTGTCAGAGACTCCGGTCACCCAAGTTATAGACTGTTTTCTCTGCTAAAGCACGGCAAGCGCCAAGTCTAGGACCAAAAGGCTCCTCAACAGCTTCTACCCCCAAGCCATTAGACTGCTGAACAATTCATAAAAATCGGCACCGGACAATTTTCATTGAACCCCCCCCTTTTGTACACTGCTGCTACTCTCTGTTTATTATCTATGCATAGTCACTTCACCCCCACCTACATGTACAAATTACCTCAACCAAACTGTACCCCTGCACACTGACTTGGTACCGGTGCCCCCTGTATATAGCCTCCACACTGACTTGGTACCGGTGCCCCCTGTATAAAGCCTCGTTATTGTTGTTCTTATTGTGTTACTTTTTATTATTACTTTTTATTTTAGTCTACTTGGTAAATAATAACTCTTCTTGAACTGCGCTGTTGGTTAAGGGCTTGTCAGTCAGCATTTCACGGTAAAGTCTACACTTGTTGTATTCGGCGCATGTGACAAAGTTTGATTTGACACGTCCGTCAGGGTTTTGGTTAGCCGGTAATAGGCTTTGGCCGATCCAAAAATAGAAATGCCGATGAATAATAAAATTGGCGCCGGCCAATTGTCCAGGTGAAGGAAGAAAAAAAATCCCATTGTGAAATAATGTTTATTACTGATGGAAATACCAGTCAATGTAAATCAATTTAACTGGTCATGCTCATCGCTCAATAGGAACATTTGTATAATTCAGTGTAATTAACTTGTCTCGTGCGTACAGTATATTGGTTATGTATCTTATCACACGCGTACAGAACCTTTGAGCGGTAAATCTGTCAGACAGCAGGAGAGATGCTGCTGCAGCTTCTCAAACAGCGGTAACGGAAGGCAGGCGTCCTCAGCGCGTCACACTCCACTTTGCAATGGAGGCAGAATGCATTTTGAAAACATTTTACTTTAATTGTTGGAAACCTGAACGTTTTACTACATATTATGAGGCATGTCTTTCCTTGCTTTCAAAGTAGCCTAGCCAAAATCAGACCATAGAAACGTGGAGGAAATTATTTTGACTTCCATTATGCCATTGAAACCAGGAGCATATTTCTCTCATCTTCTAATGGTTTTCAAATCAACTTCCTTTCATTGTCTAGTAGCCAAAGGCACAATCCTAGTCATATTAACAACCCATGATAATCCCAGTCATATTAACATCCCATGATAATCCTAGTCATATTAACATCCCATGATAATCCTAGTCATATTAGCATCCCATGATAATCCTAGTCATATTAACAACCATGATAATCCTAGTCATATTAGCATCCCATGATAATCCTAGTCATATTAACAACCCATGATAATCCTAGTCATATTAGCATCCCATGATAATCCTAGTCATATTAACAACCCATGATAATCCTAGTCATATTAACAACCCATGATAATCCTAGTCATATTAGCATCCCATGCTAGTTGATGATAATCCTAGTCATATTAACATCCCATGATAATCCTAGTCATATTAGCATCCCATGATAATCCTAGTCATATTAACAACCCATGATAATCCTAGTCATATTAACAACCCATGATAATCCTAGTCATATTAGCATCCCATGCTAGTTGATGATAATCCTAGTCATATTAACAACCCATGATAATCCTAGTCATATTAGCATCCCATGATAATCCTAGTCATATTAACAACCCATGATAATCCTAGTCATATTAACAACCCATGATAATCCTAGTCATATTAACAACCCATGATAATCCTAGTCATATTAACAACCCATGATAATCCTAGTCATATTAGCATCCCATGCTAGTTGATGATAATCCTAGTCATATTAACAACCCATGTTAATCCTAGTCATATTAACCCATGCTAGCTGATGATAATCCTAGTCATATTAACAACCCATGTTAATCCTAGTCATATTAGCATCCCATGTTAATCCTAGTCATATTAGCATCCCATGATAATCCTAGTCATATTAACAACCCATGATAATCCTAGTCATATTAGCATCCCATGCTAGCTGATGATAATCCTAGTCATATTAACAACCCATGTTAATCCTAGTCATATTAGCATCCCATGATAATCCTAGTCATATTAGCATCCCATGATAATCCTAGTCATAATAGCAACCCATGATAATCCTAGTCATATTAACAACCCATGATAATCCTAGTCATATTAACAACCCATGCTAGTTGATGATAATCCTAGTCATATTAGCACCCCATGCTAGTTGATGATAATCCTAGTCATACTAGCAACCCATGCTAGTTGATGATAATCCTAGTCATATTAACAACCCATGATAATCCTAGTCATATTAGCAACCCATGATAATCCTAGTCATATTAGCATCCCATGATAATCCTAGTCATAATAGCAACCCATGATAATCCTAGTCATATTAGCAACCCATGATAATCCTAGTCATATTAACAACCCATGCTAGTTGATGATAATCCTAGTCATATTAACAACCCATGCTAGTTGATGATAATCCTAGTCATATTAACAACCCATGATAATCCCAGTCATATTAGCATCCCATGATAATCCTAGTCATATTAGCATCCCATGATAATCCTAGTCATAATAGCAACCCATGATAATCCTAGTCATATTAACAACCCGTGCTAGTTGATGATAATCCTAGTCATATTAGCATCCCATGCTAGTTGATGATAATCCAAGTCATATTAGCATCCCATGCTAGTTAATGATAATCCTAGTCATATTAGCATCCCATGCTAGTTGATGATAATCCTAGTCATATTAGCATCCCATGCTAGTTGATGATAATCCTAGTCATATTAGCATCCCATGCTAGTTAATGATAATCCTAGTCATATTAACATCCCATGCTAGTTAATGATAATCCTAGTCATATTAACAACCCATGCTAGTTGATGATAATCCTAGTCATATTAGCATCCCATGCTAGTTAATGATAATCCTAGTCATATTAACAACCCATGCTAGTTGATGATAATCCTAGTCATATTAGCCACCCATGATAACCCTAGTCATATTAGCATCCCATGCTAGTTGATGATAATCCTAGTCATATTAGCATCCCATGCTAGTTGATGATAATCCTAGTCATATTAGCATCCCATGCTAGTTGATGATAATCCTAGTCATATTAGCATCCCATGCTAGTTGCTAATAATCCTAGTCATATTAGCATCCCATGCTAGTTGATGATAATCCTAGTCATATTAGCATCCCATGCTAATCCTAGTCATATTAGCATCCCATGCTAATCCTAGTAATATTAGCATCCCATGCTAGTTGATGCATCTTTAGATTTCCCCTCTTCATACATTTCTAACAGATATTTCCATCTGTCATGTGCAGTGCACTTTTGACAACAGTGTTTTCCTGCTAATTGCATTATGGAAGGAACATTTGTATACGTGGCCGGCTGCCTTGTGCGCATTGCTGTGCTTTATAATGTGAATAAATAATAGTTGATCAACCTTATTATCTAAATGTTCTGTTGTATCAGACTCATTGCTTTTTAATGTTGTGTTTTTATGTAGCCTAGGCCTACTGGTTGAATTTGGGATTTATCTCTACAACTGTCCCAGAGTCAGTTTCTTTGTCGCACAGAATGACAAGCTGGCCAATTGAATAGGTCTAGGTCAACTTTTCTACGATAGTAGATTGACAGGCTAGTGATGTAGTTGCTCGTCTTGTTGTCTGAGGAACAGTACAGGCGAGTGATTTGGCTGTTCGTTACTCATCTTGTTGGCTGAGGAACAATACAGGCGAGTGATTTGGCTGTTCGTTGCTCATCTTGTTGGCTGAGGAACAGTACAGGCGAGTGATTTGCCTGTTCGTTGCTCGTCTTGTTGGCTGAGGAACAGTACAGGCGAGTGATTTGCCTGTTCGTTGCTCGTCTTGTTGGCTGAGGAACAGTACAGGCTAGTGATTTGCCTGTTCGTTGCTCGTCTTGTTGGCTGAGGAACAGTAAATGTGGACAGTTATTCTGACACGTTCAAATTCACATCAGAATTCGTAAAGAAGAAACGCACATCGTTGCATCCTGGACTTGCATTTTCTGTTAATATGAATGACCATAATGTAAATGTGATTTGTGTCATTCTGAACACCGTGGGTGGACGCCCTAATCAGGCTCCACACCCAATTCATATGGGTCCGGTACATTTCTCAAGATGTCCACCTCATTAAAATGCTGCCGGTCAAATGTCTGACACCAAATTTTCCGAACAGAATCCCTGACGTGTGTGTGTGTGTGTGTGTGTGTGTGTGTGTGTGTGTGTGTGTGTGTGTGTGTGTGTGTGTGTGTGTGTGTGTGTGTGTGTGTGTGTGTGTGTGTGTGTGTGTGTGTGTGTGTGTGTGTGTGTGTGTGTGTGATTGATCCCCCCAGGCCTGCCCCTGGACATGCTCCGTTGTGAGAGTCTGCTGGGTCTAGACCAGGCCACCTGCAGCCGTGTCCTCAACAAGAACTACAAACTACTGGTCTCCATGGCACCGCTCAGCAACGAGATACGACCTATCAGCAGCTGCACGCCTCAGGTACACACTGGTTCCACTTCACAGACCTTTCTCTCACCACCGCGGGCAACGCTGGCTGCTCCTCTGTGATTGACTAGGGCCTGTTGAGATTGTGTGCGTGCGAGCGAGCACTGGTCACCATGCTCTGAGACTGCTCCAGAACACAACAGGTCTGGGGATCATTCAGACAGCAGTTTGTCCTGGACTCCAGTCTGGTATGTGAGGGAGAACAGAGAGCTATACAACTACAGTGGCTTGCGAAAGTATTCATCCCCCTTGGCATTTTTCCTATTTTGTTGCCTTACAACCTGGAATTAAAATTGATTTTTGGGGGGTTTGTATCATTTGATTTACACAACATGCCCACCACTTTGAAGATGCAAAATATTTTTTATTTTTTTAACAAACAAGAAATAAGACTAAAAAAGTGAAAACTTGAGCGTGCATAACTGTTCACCCCCCAAAAGTCAAAACTTTGTAGAGCCCCCTTTTGCAGCAATTACAGCTGCAAGTCTCTTGGAGTATGTCTCTATAAGCTTGGCACATCTAGCCACTGGGATTTTTGCCCATTCTTCAATGCAAAACTGCTCCAGCTCCTTCAAGTTGGATGGGTTCCGCTGGTGTACAGCAATCTTTAAGTCATACCACAGATTCTCAATTGGATTAAGGTCTGGGCTTTGACTAGGCCATTCCAATACATTTAAATGTTTCCCCTTTAACCACTCGAGTGTTGCTTTAGCAGTATGCTTAGGGTCATTGTCCTGCTGGAAGGTGAACCTCCGTCCCAGTCTCAAATCTCTGGAAGACTGAAACAGGTTTCCCTCAATAATTTCCCTGTATTTAGCGCCATCCATCATTCCTTCAGTTCTGACCAGTTTCCTAGTCCCTGCCGATGGAAAAACATCCCCCAGAGCATGATGCTGCCACCACACAAACATGTTTGCTTATTTTCTTCATTAAGCAGTGGCTTTTTTCTGGCCACTCTTCCGTAAAGCCCAGCTCTGTGGAGTGTACGGCTTAAAGTGGTCCTATGGACAGATACTCCAATCTCTGCTGTGGAGCTTTGCAGCTCCTTCAGGATTATCTTTGGTGTCTTTGTTGCCTCTCTGATTAATGCCCTCCTTGCCTGGTCCGTGAGTTTTGGTGGGCGGCCCTCCCTTGGCAGGTTTGTTGTGGTGCCATATTCTTTCCATTTTTTAATAATGGATTTATGTTCAAAGTTTCAGATATTTTTTTATAACCCAACTCTGATCTGTACTTCTCAACTTTGTCCCTGACCTGTTTGGAGAGCTCCTTGGTGGTGCCCCTTGCTTAGTGGTGTTGCAGACTCTGGGGCCTTTCAGAACACATGATATACTGAGATCACACAGTGCAATCTATTTGAGTTTGAGTTTATTTTATTTTTACAGGGACAGTTGCACATTAATCAACGTTTCAGTAAAAGGGGCGGTTTTAGCCAACTCTGATCTGTTCTCCCCTGACACACAGACATCTGGCTCAGTAGCATCAGATACCACCTGGAGCTTCTCCCCTGACACACAGACATCTGGCTCAGTAGCATCAGATACCACCTGGAGCTTCTCCCCTGACACACAGACATCTGGCTCAGTAGCATCAGATACCAGCTGGAGCTTCTCCCCTGACACATAGACATCTGGCTCAGTAGCATCAGATACCACCTGGAGCTTCTCCCTGATACACAGACATCTGGCTCAGTAGCATCAGATACCACCTGGAGCTTCTCCCCTGACACACAGACATCTGGCTCAGTAGTATCAGATACCACCTGGAGCTTCTCCCCTGACACATAGACATCTGGCTCAGTAGCATCAGATACCACCTGGAGCTTCTCCCCTGACACACAGACATCTGGCTCAGTAGCATCAGATACCAGCTGGAGCTTCTCCCCTGACACACAGACATCTGGCTCAGTAGCATCAGATACCACCTGGAGCTTCTCCCCTGACACACAGACATCTGGCTCAGTAGCATCAGATACCACCTGGAGCTTCTCCCCTGACACACAGACATCTGGCTCAGTAGCATCAGATACCACCTGGAGCTTCTCCCCTGACACACAGACATCTGGCTCAGTAGCATCAGATACCAGCTGGAGCTTCTCCCCTGACACATAGACATCTGGCTCAGTAGCATCAGATACCACCTGGAGCTTCTCCCCTGACACACAGACATCTGGCTCAGTAGCATCAGATACCACCTGGAGCTTCTCCCCTGACACACAGACATCTGGCTCAGTAGCATCAGATACCACCTGGAGCTTCTCCCTGATACACAGACATCTGGCTCAGTAGCATCAGATACCACCTGGAGCTTCTCCCCTGACACACAGACATCTGGCTCAGTAGCATCAGATACCAGCTGGAGCTTCTCCCCTGACACATAGACATCTGGCTCAGTAGCATCAGATACCACCTGGAGCTTCTCCCTGATACACAGACATCTGGCTCAGTAGCATCAGATACCACCTGGAGCTTCTCCCCTGACACACAGACATCTGGCTCAGTAGTATCAGATACCACCTGGAGCTTCTCCCCTGACACATAGACATCTGGCTCAGTAGCATCAGATACCACCTGGAGCTTCTCCCCTGACACACAGACATCTGGCTCAGTAGCATCAGATACCAGCTGGAGCTTCTCCCCTGACACACAGACATCTGGCTCAGTAGCATCAGATACCACCTGGAGCTTCTCCCCTGACACACAGACATCTGGCTCAGTAGCATCAGATACCACCTGGAGCTTCTCCCCTGACACACAGACATCTGGCTCAGTAGCATCAGATACCACCTGGAGCTTCTCCCCTGACACACAGACATCTGGCTCAGTAGCATCAGATACCAGCTGGAGCTTCTCCCCTGACACATAGACATCTGGCTCAGTAGCATCAGATACCACCTGGAGCTTCTCCCCTGACACACAGACATCTGGCTCAGTAGCATCAGATACCACCTGGAGCTTCTCCCCTGACACACAGACATCTGGCTCAGTAGCATCAGATACCACCTGGAGCTTCTCCCTTGACACACAGACATCTGGCTGTGTATTTCACCCTTTTCTCTGGTTTCATCTCATCTCACTTTCTGGTATCCAGGGTTAGAGTCAAATCACTTTTCAATCCAGTCCATCCAGGAAGTCATTTGAAATTCTTTTCATTACCCATTGTTTTTTCCCCTTGTTCAACGATCCTGATCTCGCGAGCTTACAGCACAGTCAGCAGGGTGGATCGGCCACAGTCAGCAGGGTGGATCGGCCACAGTCAGCAGGGTGGATCGGCCACAGTCAGCAGGGTGGATCGGCCACAGTCAGCAGGGTGGATCGGCCACAGTCAGGAGGGTGGATCGGCCACAGTCAGCAGGGTGGATCGGCCACAGTCAGCAGGGTGGATCGGCCACAGTCAGCAGGGTGGATCGGCCACAGTCAGCAGGGTGGATCGGCCACAGTCAGGAGGGTGGATCGGCCACAGTCAGCAGGGTGGATCGGCCACAGTCAGCAGGGTGGATCGGCCACAGTCAGCAGGGTGGATCGGCCACAGTCAGGAGGGTGGATCGGCCACAGTCAGGAGGGTGGATCGGCCACAGTCAGCAGGGTGGATCGGCCACAGTCAGGAGGGTGGATCGGCCACAGTCAGGAGGGTGGATCGGCCACAGTCAGCAGGGTGGATCGGCCACAGTCAGCAGGGTGGATCGGCCACAGTCAGCAGGGTGGATCCGCCACAGTCAGGAGGGTGGATCGGCCACAGTCAGCAGGGTGGATCGGCCACAGTCAGCAGGGTGGATCGGCCACAGTCAGCAGGGTGGATCGGCCACAGTCAGGAGGGTGGATCGGCCACAGTCAGCAGGGTGGATCGGCCACAGTCAGCAGGGTGGATCGGCCACAGTCAGCAGGGTGGATCGGCCACAGTCAGCAGGGTGGATCGGCCACAGTCAGGAGGGTGGATCGGCCACAGTCAGCAGGGTGGATCGGCCACAGTCAGCAGGGTGGATCGGCCACAGTCAGCAGGGTGGATCGGCCACAGTCAGGAGGGTGGATCGGCCACAGTCAGGAGGGTGGATCGGCCACAGTCAGCAGGGTGGATCGGCCACAGTCAGCAGGGTGGATCGGCCACAGTCAGCAGGGTGGATCGGCCACAGTCAGCAGGGTGGATCGGCCACAGTCAGCAGGGTGGATCGGCCACAGTCAGCAGGGTGGATCGGCCACAGTCAGCAGGGTGGATCGGCCACAGTCAGGAGGGTGGATCGGCCACAGTCAGCAGGGTGGATCGGCCACAGTCAGCAGGGTGGATCGGCCACAGTCAGGAGGGTGGATCGGCCACAGTCAGGAGGGTGGATCGGCCACAGTCAGGAGGGTGGATCGGCCACAGTCAGCAGGGTGGATCGGCCACAGTCAGGAGGGTGGATCGGCCACAGTCAGCAGGGTGGATCGGCCACAGTCAGCAGGGTGGATCGGCCACAGTCAGGAGGGTGGATCGGCCACAGTCAGGAGGGTGGATCGGCCACAGTCAGGAGGGTGGATCGGCCACAGTCAGGAGGGTGGATCGGCCACAGTCAGGAGGGTGGATCGGCCACAGTCAGGAGGGTGGATCGGCCACAGTCAGGAGGGTGGATCGGCCACAGTCAGGAGGGTGGATCGGCCACAGTCAGGAGGGTGGATCGGCCACAGTCAGGAGGGTGGATCGGCCACAGTCAGGAGGGTGGATCGGCCACAGTCAGGAGGGTGGATCGGCCACAGTCAGGAGGGTGGATCGGCCACAGTCAGGAGGGTGGATCGGCCACAGTCAGCAGGGTAGATCGGCCACAGTCAGCAGGGTGGATCGGCCACAGTCAGCAGGGTGGATCGGCCACAGTCAGGAGGGTGGATCGGCCACAGTCAGGAGGGTGGATCGGCCACAGTCAGGAGGGTGGATCGGCCACAGTCAGCAGGGTGGATCGGCCACAGTCAGCAGGGTGGATCGGCCACAGTCAGCAGGGTGGATCCGCCACAGTCAGGAGGGTGGATCGGCCACAGTCAGCAGGGTGGATCGGCCACAGTCAGCAGGGTGGATCGGCCACAGTCAGCAGGGTGGATCGGCCACAGTCAGGAGGGTGGATCGGCCACAGTCAGCAGGGTGGATCGGCCACAGTCAGCAGGGTGGATCGGCCACAGTCAGCAGGGTGGATCGGCCACAGTCAGGAGGGTGGATCGGCCACAGTCAGGAGGGTGGATCGGCCACAGTCAGGAGGGTGGATCGGCCACAGTCAGCAGGGTGGATCGGCCACAGTCAGGAGGGTGGATCGGCCACAGTCAGCAGGGTGGATCGGCCACAGTCAGCAGGGTGGATCGGCCACAGTCAGGAGGGTGGATCGGCCACAGTCAGGAGGGTGGATCGGCCACAGTCAGGAGGGTGGATCGGCCACAGTCAGGAGGGTGGATCGGCCACAGTCAGGAGGGTGGATCGGCCACAGTCAGGAGGGTGGATCGGCCACAGTCAGGAGGGTGGATCGGCCACAGTCAGGAGGGTGGATCGGCCACAGTCAGGAGGGTGGATCGGCCACAGTCAGGAGGGTGGATCGGCCACAGTCAGGAGGGTGGATCGGCCACAGTCAGGAGGGTGGATCGGCCACAGTCAGGAGGGTGGATCGGCCACAGTCAGCAGGGTGGATCGGCCACAGTCAGCAGGGTGGATCGGCCACAGTCAGCAGGGTGGATCGGCCACAGTCAGGAGGGTGGATCGGCCACAGTCAGGAGGGTGGATCGGCCACAGTCAGCAGGGTGGATCGGCCACAGTCAGCAGGGTGGATCGGCCACAGTCAGCAGGGTGGATCGGCCACAGTCAGCAGGGTGGATCGGCCACAGTCAGCAGGGTGGATCGGCCACAGTCAGCAGGGTGGATCGGCCACAGTCAGCAGGGTGGATCGGCCACAGTCAGCAGGGTGGATCGGCCACAGTCAGCAGGGTGGATCGGCCACAGTCAGCAGGGTGGATCGGCCACAGTCAGCAGGGTGGATCGCCACAGTCAGGAGGGTGGATCGGCCACAGTCAGGAGGGTGGATCGGCCACAGTCAGCAGGGTGGATCGGCCACAGTCAGCAGGGTGGATCGGCCACAGTCAGCAGGGTGGATCGGCCACAGTCAGCAGGGTGGATCGGCCACAGTCAGCAGGGTGGATCGGCCACAGTCAGCAGGGTGGATCGGCCACAGTCAGGAGGGTGGATCGGCCACAGTCAGCAGGGTGGATCGGCCACAGTCAGCAGGGTGGATCGGCCACAGTCAGGAGGGTGGATCGGCCACAGTCAGGAGGGTGGATCGGCCACAGTCAGCAGGGTGGATCGGCCACAGTCAGGAGGGTGGATCGGCCACAGTCAGCAGGGTGGATCGGCCACAGTCAGGAGGGTGGATTAGGCTGCTATTATTTTCTTTCAGGATTTGAACATTCTTGTAAATTCCATGACCCATGGCCAGCTAATCTGTCTTATGTAATGGTACATAAAGTAGTATGTGTTTGCATCTGTCCCTATTCAAATCAACCATTCGTTAATGAATAAATAAACGTTATTGTTCCCCCTGCAGCACATTGGCCCAGCCATCCCCGAAGTGAGCTCCATCTGGTTCAAGCTCTACCTGTACCATGTGACCGGCCAGGGTCCTCCCTCCCTGCTGCTGTCCAAGGGCTCCAGGCTCCGGAAACTACCGGACATCTTCCAGGTCAGTCTATAGAAACTACCAGACATCTCCCAGGTCAGTCTATAGAAACTACCAGACATCTCCCAGGTCAGTCTATAGAAACTACCAGACATCTCCCAGGTCAGTCTATAGAAACTACCAGACATCTTCCAGGTCAGTCTATAGAAACTACCAGACATCTTCCAGGTCAGTCTATAGAAACTACCAGACATCTCCCAGGTCAGTCTATAGAAACTACCAGACATCTCCCAGGTCAGTCTATAGAAACTACCAGACATCTCCCAGGTCAGTCTATAGAAACTACCAGACATCTCCCAGGTCAGTCTATAGAAACTACCAGACATCTCCCAGGTCAGTCTATAGAAACTACCAGACATCTCCCAGGTCAGTCTATAGAAACTACCAGACATCTCCCAGGTCAGTCTATAGAAACTACCAGACATCTTCCAGGTCAGTCTATAGAAACTACCAGACATCTCCCAGGTCAGTCTATAGAAACTACTAGACATCTCCCCGGTCAGTTTTAATGGTCTGATATTCTGTGGACTGGTTTCCCGGACACAGATTAATCTTAGTGTTGGTCTAAAAATCTAATTCCGTTGAACATCCGTTTTAGTTTAGTACTAGCCTTTATCTGTGTCTGAGAAATTGCCGGTCCTTGCTGTCTGGCCTGAGTGCTACTACCTGTCATCAGAAGGACACACTCAGTGTTTCTGGTTGTGAGGATTCCTGGTGATTATTGTATGTGTTCCAGGTTTTTGACAGGCTGCTGATCACTTCCTGGGGTCATGACCCCGGTGTGGTTCCTACGTCCAACGTGCTGACCATGCTCAATGACGCCCTCACACACTCTGCTGTACTCATACAGGTAAGACGCCCTCACACACTCTGCTGTACTCATACAGGTAAGACACACACACACACTCTGCTGTACTCATACAGGTAAGACGCCCTCACACACTCTGCTGTACTCATACAGGTAAGACACACACACACACTCTGCTGTACTCATACAGGTAAGACACACACACACACTCTGCTGTACTCATACAGGTAAGACACACACACACACTCTGCTGTACTCATACAGGTAAGACACACTCACACATGTAACAGTATAACTTTAGTCCGTCCCCTCGCCCCGACCCGGGCGCGAACCAGGGACCCTCTGCACACATCATCAACGGTCGCCCACGAAGCATCGTTACCCATCGCTCCACAAAAGCCGCGGCCCTTGCAGACCAAGGGGAACCACTACTTCAAGGTCTCAAAGCGAGTGACGTCACCGATTGAAAGGCTATTAGCGCGCACCACCGCTAACTAGCTAGCCATTTCATATCCGTTACACACACACACACACACTCTAACGTAAGTCTCTCTGGGTCCACAGGGCCATGGGGTGCAGGGTCATGGAGAGACAGTTCACGTCCCCTTCCCGTTTGACCAGGAGGATCTCAAAGGAGGTAGCTGGTTCTTTTAGCTGCTGTATTTGATGCACTGCGATCTATCTGAGCCTGCAGAACTGACGATCGTTTCAGATAATCAATTCAGAGACCTGTTGCTTTCTGAAGCCCTCTCTTCTTTCTCTGTGAACAATTGAATTTGGTTGACGACAAGACGTGACACATGTTAGAAGTGACACGTTAGAGGTATCACATGTAAGAGTTGATATACACATGTTCCTGTGTTAACCTAATTTAACCCTTTCTGCCCCCTCCCCTCGCCCAGAGTTCTCCTTCTCCAACATGTGTGTCCACAAGGCCCTGCTGCTGCTGAGGGAGAAGGTGGATCTGGAGCACCAGTGTGGTTACATCACCATGCTCAACCCCAACACCAGGCACCGCAGGATGGCCAGCGAGAGCTCCGACGGCAGGGGTGAGTGGAGGCTTGTGACGGTCATAGAATTTTGGATGACGGTAATTGGCCAACCAGTCTCCCGTCTTCAGTCAATGCCCGGCCGTCCCGTCTTCAGTCAATATATATACAATACCAGTCAAAAGTTTGGAAACACCTACTCATTCAAGGGTTTTTCTTTATTTTTTACTATTTTCTACATTGTAGAATAGTCAAGACATAAACTATGAAATAACACATATGGAATCATATAGTAACCAAAAAAGTGTTAACAAATCAAAATATATGATATATTTGAGATTAGCCACCCTTTGCCTTGATGACAGCTTTGCACACTCTTGGCATTCTCTCAACCAGCTTCACGAGGTAGTCACCTGGAATGCATTTCAATTAACAGGTGTGCCTTGTTAAAAGTACATTTCTGCAATTTCTTTCCATCTTAATGTGTTTAAGCCAATCAGTTGTGATGAGGTAGGGGTGGTATACAGAAGATAGCCCTATTTGGTAAAAGACCAAGTCCATATTATGGCAAGAACAGCTCAAATGGGGCGGCAGGGTAGCCTAGTGGTTAGAGCGTTGGACTAGTAACCGAAAGGTTGCAAGTTCAAATCCCCGAGCTGACAAGGTACAAATCTGTCGTTCTGCCCCTGAACAGGCAGTTAACCCACTGTTCCTAGGCCGTCATTGAAAATAAGAATTTGTTCTTAACTGACTTGCCTAGTTAAATAAAGGTAAAATAAATAAATAAAATAAAATAATCAAAGCAAAACGACAGTCCATCATTACTTTAAGACATGAAGGTCAGTCAAGCCAGAAAATGTCATGAACTTTGAAAATGAAAGTTTCTTCAAGTGCAGTCGCAAAAACCATCAAGTGCTATGATGAAACTGGCTCTCATGAGGACTGCCACAAGAACGGAAGACCCAGAGTTACCTCTGCTGCAGAGGATAAGTTCATTAGAGTTACCAGTCACAGAAATTGCAGCCCAAATAAATGCTTCACGGAGTTCAAGTAACAGACACATCTCAACATCAACTGTTCAGAGGAGACTGCATGAATCAAATAAAATAAAATTGTATTTGTCACATGCGGCGAATACAACAGTTGTAGACCTTACAGTGAAATGCTTACTTACAAGCCATTAACCAACAATGTTTTAACTTCTTTGGGGTAGGGGGCAGTATTTTCACGTCCGGATGAAAAGCGTGCCCAGAGTAAACTGCCTACTACTCAGGCCCAGATCCTAGGATATGCATATCATTAGTAGATTTGGATAGAAAACACTCTGAAGTTTCTAAAACTGTTTGAATGATGTCTGTGAGTATAACAGAACTCATATGGCAGGCAAAAACCTGAGAAAAATCCAACCAGGAAGTGGGAAATCTGAGGTTTGTAGGTTTTCAACTCTTTGCTTATCCAAGATACAGTGGAAATGGGGTCATGTTGCACTTCCTAATGCTTCCACTAGATGTCAACAGTCTATAGAACCTTGTTTGATGCTTCTACTGTGAAGTGGGGCCGAATGAGAGGGGAATGAGTCAGAGGTCTGGCAGAATGCTTTGAGCTCGTGTCGTTCGTTCACGTGAGAGCGAGCTCTGTTCCATTACTTTTCTGAAGACAAAGGAATTCTCCGGTTGGAACATTATTGAAGATTTATGTTAAAAACATCCTAAAGATTGATTCTATACATCGTTTGACATGTTTCTACGGACTGTAACAGGACTTTTCGTCCGTACTTTCCGCTGGACTTGCACGCGCGTCGTGAGTTTAGATTGTGTACTGAATGCGCGAACAACAAGGAGGAATTTGGACATAAATGATGGACATTATCGAACAAAACAAACATTTATTGTGGAACTGGGATTCATGGGAGTGCATTCTGATGAAGATCATCAAAGGTAAGTGAATATTTATAATGCTATTTCTGACTTCTGTTGACTCCAACATGGCGGATATCTCTTTGGGTTGATTTGTCGTCTTAGCGCCGTACTCAGATTATTGCATGGTTTGCTTTTTCCGTAAAGGTTTGGTTTGCTTTTTCCTGTCTGGAACAGAGGACCATAGATATAGAACCTATACTGTCTAGAACAGGGGACCATAGATATAGAACCTATACTGTCTAGAACAGGGGACCATAGATATAGAACCTATACTGTCTAGAACAGGGGACCATAGATATATAACCTATACTGTCTAGAACAGGGGACCATAGATATAGAACCTATACTGTCTAGAACAGGGGACCATAGATATAGAACCTATACTGTCTGGAACAGGGGACCGTAGATATAGAACCTATACTGTCTAGAACAGAGGACCATAGATATAGAACCTATACTGTCTAGAACAGGGGACCATAGATATAGAACCTATACTGTCTGGAACAGGGGACCATAGATATAGAACCTATACTGTCTAGAACAGGGGACCATAGATATAGAACCTATACTGTCTAGAACAGGGGACCGTAGATATAGAACCTATACTGTCTGGAACAGGGGACCGTAGATATAGAACCTATACTGTCTAGAACAGGGGACCATAGATATAGAACCTATACTGTCTGGAACAGGGGACCATAGATATAGAACCTATACTGTCTAGAACAGGGGACCATAGATATAGAACCTATACTGTCTAGAACAGGGGACCATAGATATAGAACCTATACTGTCTAGAACAGGGGACCATAGATATAGAACCTATACTGTCTAGAACAGGGGACCATAGATATAGAACCTATACTGTCTAGAACAGGGGACCGTAGATATAGAACCTATACTGTCTAGAACAGGGGACCGTAGATATAGAACCTATACTGTCTAGAACAGGGGACCGTAGATATAGAACCTATACTGTCTAGAACAGGGGACCATAGATATAGAACCTATACTGTCTGGAACAGGGGACCATAGATATAGAACCTATACTGTCTAGAACAGGGGACCATAGATATAGAACCTATACTGTCTGGAACAGGGGACCATAGATATAGAACCTATACTGTCTGGAACAGGGGACCATAGATATAGAACCTATACTGTCTGGAACAGGGGACCATAGATATAGAACCTATACTGTCTAGAACAGGGGACCGTAGATATAGAACCTATACTGTCTAGAACAGGGGACCATAGATATAAAACCTATACTGTCTGGAACAGGGGACCATAGATATAGAACCTATACTGTCTGGAACAGGGGACCATAGATATAGAACCTATACTGTCTGGAACAGGGGACCATAGATATAGAACCTATACTGTCTAGAACAGGGGACCATAGATATAGAACCTATACTGTCTAGAACAGGGGACCATAGATATAGAACCTATACTGTCTAGAACAGGGGACCATAGATATAGAACCTATACTGTCTAGAACAGGGGACCATAGATATAGAACCTATACTGTCTAGAACAGGGGACCATAGATATAGAACCTATACTGTCTAGAACAGGGGACCATAGATATAGAACCTATACTGTCTAGAACAGGGGACCATAGATATAGAACCTATACTGTCTAGAACAGGGGACCATAGATATAGAACCTATACTGTCTAGAACAGGGGACCATAGATATAGAACCTATACTGTCTAGAACAGGGGACCATAGATATAGAACCTATACTGTCTAGAACAGGGGACCATAGATATAGAACCTATACTGTCTAGAACAGGGGACCATAGATATAGAACCTATACTGTCTAGAACAGGGGACCATAGATATAGAACCTATACTGTCTGGAACAGGGGACCATAGATATAGAACCTATACTGTCTGGAACAGGGGACCATAGATATAGAACCTATACTGTCTGGAACAGGGGACCATAGATATAGAACCTATACTGTCTAGAACAGGGGACCATAGATATAGAACCTATACTGTCTAGAACAGGGGACCGTAGATATAGAACCTATACTGTCTAGAACAGGGGACCATAGATATAGAACCTATACTGTCTGGAACAGGGGACCATAGATATAGAACCTATACTGTCTGGAACAGGGGACCATAGATATAGAACCTATACTGTCTAGAACAGGGGACCATAGATATAGACCCTATACTGTCTAGAACAGGGGACCGTAGATATAGAACCTATACTGTCTGGAACAGGGGACCGTAGATATAGACCCTATACTGTCTGGAACAGGGGACCATAGATATAGAACCTATACTGTCTAGAACAGGGGACCGTAGATATAGAACCTATACTGTCTAGAACATGGGGCCATAGATATAGAACCTATACTGTCTGGCACAGGGGACCATAGATATAGAACCTATACTGTCTAGAACAGGGGACCATAGATATAGAACCTATACTGTCTAGAACAGGGGACCATAGATATAGAACCTATACTGTCTAGAACAGGGGACCATAGATATAGAACCTATACTGTCTAGAACAGGGGACCATAGATATAGAACCTATACTGTCTGGAACAGGGGACCATAGATATAGAACCTATACTGTCTGGAACAGGGGACCATAGATATAGAACCTATACTGTCTAGAACAGGGGACCATAGATATAGAACCTATACTGTCTAGAACAGGGGACCGTAGATATAGAACCTATACTGTCTAGAACAGGGGACCGTAGATATAGAACCTATACTGTCTGGAACAGGGGACCATAGATATAGAACCTATACTGTCTGGAACAGGGGACCATAGATATAGAACCTATACTGTCTGGAACAGGGGAACATAGATATAGAACCTATACTGTCTAGAACAGGGGACCATAGATATAGAACCTATACTGTCTAGAACAGGGGACCATAGATATAGAACCTATACTGTCTAGAACAGGGGACCATAGATATAGAACCTATACTGTCTAGAACAGGGGACCATAGATATAGAACCTATACTGTCTGGAACAGGGGACCATAGATATAGACCCTATACTGTCTAGAACAGGGGACCATAGACATAGAACCTATACTGTCTAGAACAGGGGACCATAGATATAGAACCTATACTGTCTAGAACAGGGGACCATAGATATAGAACCTATACTGTCTAGAACAGGGGACCATAGATATAGAACCTATACTGTCTAGAACAGGGGACCATAGATATAGAACCTATACTGTCTAGAACAGGGGACCGTAGATATAGAACCTATACTGTCTAGAACAGGGGACCGTAGATATAGAACCTATACTGTCTAGAACAGGGGACCGTAGATATAGAACCTATACTGTCTAGAACAGGGGACCATAGATATAGAACCTATACTGTCTGGAACAGGGGACCATAGATATAGAACCTATACTGTCTAGAACAGGGGACCATAGATATAGAACCTATACTGTCTGGAACAGGGGACCATAGATATAGAACCTATACTGTCTGGAACAGGGGACCATAGATATAGAACCTATACTGTCTGGAACAGGGGACCATAGATATAGAACCTATACTGTCTAGAACAGGGGACCGTAGATATAGAACCTATACTGTCTAGAACAGGGGACCATAGATATAGAACCTATACTGTCTGGAACAGGGGACCATAGATATAGAACCTATACTGTCTGGAACAGGGGACCATAGATATAGAACCTATACTGTCTGGAACAGGGGACCATAGATATAGAACCTATACTTTCTAGAACAGGGGACCATAGATATAGAACCTATACTGTCTAGAACAGGGGACCATAGATATAGAACCTATACTGTCTAGAACAGGGGACCATAGATATAGAACCTATACTGTCTAGAACAGGGGACCATAGATATAGAACCTATACTGTCTAGAACAGGGGACCATAGATATAGAACCTATACTGTCTAGAACAGGGGACCATAGATATAGAACCTATACTGTCTAGAACAGGGGACCATAGATATAGAACCTATACTGTCTAGAACAGGGGACCATAGATATAGAACCTATACTGTCTAGAACAGGGGACCATAGATATAGAACCTATACTGTCTAGAACAGGGGACCATAGATATAGAACCTATACTGTCTAGAACAGGGGACCATAGATATAGAACCTATACTGTCTAGAACAGGGGACCATAGTTATAGAACCTATACTGTCTGGAACAGGGGACCATAGATATAGAACCTATACTGTCTGGAACAGGGGACCATAGATATAGAACCTATACTGTCTGGAACAGGGGACCATAGATATAGAACCTATACTGTCTAGAACAGGGGACCATAGATATAGAACCTATACTGTCTAGAACAGGGGACCGTAGATATAGAACCTATACTGTCTAGAACAGGGGACCATAGATATAGAACCTATACTGTCTGGAACAGGGGACCATAGATATAGAACCTATACTGTCTGGAACAGGGGACCATAGATATAGAACCTATACTGTCTAGAACAGGGGACCATAGATATAGACCCTATACTGTCTAGAACAGGGGACCGTAGATATAGAACCTATACTGTCTGGAACAGGGGACCGTAGATATAGACCCTATACTGTCTGGAACAGGGGACCATAGATATAGAACCTATACTGTCTAGAACAGGGGACCGTAGATATAGAACCTATACTGTCTAGAACATGGGGCCATAGATATAGAACCTATACTGTCTGGCACAGGGGACCATAGATATAGAACCTATACTGTCTAGAACAGGGGACCATAGATATAGAACCTATACTGTCTAGAACAGGGGACCATAGATATAGAACCTATACTGTCTAGAACAGGGGACCATAGATATAGAACCTATACTGTCTAGAACAGGGGACCATAGATATAGAACCTATACTGTCTGGAACAGGGGACCATAGATATAGAACCTATACTGTCTGGAACAGGGGACCATAGATATAGAACCTATACTGTCTAGAACAGGGGACCATAGATATAGAACCTATACTGTCTAGAACAGGGGACCGTAGATATAGAACCTATACTGTCTAGAACAGGGGACCGTAGATATAGAACCTATACTGTCTGGAACAGGGGACCATAGATATAGAACCTATACTGTCTGGAACAGGGGACCATAGATATAGAACCTATACTGTCTGGAACAGGGGACCATAGATATAGAACCTATACTGTCTAGAACAGGGGACCATAGATATAGAACCTATACTGTCTAGAACAGGGGACCATAGATATAGAACCTATACTGTCTAGAACAGGGGACCATAGATATAGAACCTATACTGTCTAGAACAGGGGACCATAGATATAGAACCTATACTGTCTGGAACAGGGGACCATAGATATAGACCCTATACTGTCTAGAACAGGGGACCATAGACATAGAACCTATACTGTCTAGAACAGGGGACCATAGATATAGAACCTATACTGTCTAGAACAGGGGACCATAGATATATAACCTATACTGTCTAGAACAGGGGACCATAGATATAGAACCTATACTGTCTAGAACAGGGGACCATAGATATAGAACCTATACTGTCTAGAACAGGGGACCATAGATATAGAACCTATACTGTCTATAACAGGGGACCATAGATATAGAACCTATACTGTCTGGAACAGGGGACCATAGATATAGAACCTATACTGTCTAGAACAGGGGACCATAGATATAGAACCTATACTGTCTAGAACAGGGGACCATAGACATAGAACCTATACTGTCTAGAACAGGGGACCATAGATATATAACCTATACTGTCTAGAACAGGGGACCATAGATATATAACCTATACTGTCTAGAACAGGGAACCATAGATATAGAACCTATACTGTCTAGAACAGGGGACCATAGATATAGAACCTATACTGTCTGGAACAGGGGACCATATATATAGAACCTATACTGTCTAGAACAGGGGACCATAGATATAGAACCTATACTGTCTAGAACAGGGGACCATAGATATAGAACCTATACTGTCTAGAACAGGGGACCATAGATATAGAACCTATACTGTCTAGAACAGGGGACCATAGATATAGAACCTATACTGTCTAGAACAGGGGACCATAGATATAGAACCTATACTGTCTAGAACAGGGGACCATAGATATAGAACCTATACTGTCTAGAACAGGGGACCATAGATATAGAACCTATACTGTCTAGAACAGGGGACCATAGATATAGAACCTATATTGTCTAGAACAGGGGACCATAGATATAGAACCTATACTGTCTGGAACAGGGGACCATATATATAGAACCTATACTGTCTAGAACAGGGGACCATAGATATAGAACCTATACTGTCTAGAACAGGGGACCATAGATATAGAACCTATACTGTCTAGAACAGGGGACCATAGATATAGAACCTATGCTGTCTAGAACAGGGGACCATAGATATAGAACCTATACTGTCTAGAACAGGGGACCATAGATATAGAACCTATACTGTCTGGAACAGGGGACCATAGATATAGAACCTATACTGTCTAGAACAGGGGACCATAGATATAGAACCTATACTGTCTGGAACAGGGGACCATAGATATAGAACCTATACTGTCTGGAACAGGGGAACATAGATATAGAACCTATACTGTCTAGAACAGGGGACCATAGATATAGAACCTATACTGTCTAGAACAGGGGACCATAGATATAGAACCTATACTGTCTAGAACAGGGGACCATAGATATAGAACCTATACTGTCTAGAACAGGGGACCATAGATATAGAACCTATACTGTCTGGAACAGGGGACCATAGATATAGACCCTATACTGTCTAGAACAGGGGACCATAGACATAGAACCTATACTGTCTAGAACAGGGGACCATAGATATAGAACCTATACTGTCTAGAACAGGGGACCATAGATATAGAACCTATACTGTCTAGAACAGGGGACCATAGATATAGAACCTATACTGTCTAGAACAGGGGACCATAGATATAGAACCTATACTGTCTAGAACAGGGGACCGTAGATATAGAACCTATACTGTCTAGAACAGGGGACCGTAGATATAGAACCTATACTGTCTAGAACAGGGGACCGTAGATATAGAACCTATACTGTCTAGAACAGGGGACCATAGATATAGAACCTATACTGTCTGGAACAGGGGACCATAGATATAGAACCTATACTGTCTAGAACAGGGGACCATAGATATAGAACCTATACTGTCTGGAACAGGGGACCATAGATATAGAACCTATACTGTCTGGAACAGGGGACCATAGATATAGAACCTATACTGTCTGGAACAGGGGACCATAGATATAGAACCTATACTGTCTAGAACAGGGGACCGTAGATATAGAACCTATACTGTCTAGAACAGGGGACCATAGATATAGAACCTATACTGTCTGGAACAGGGGACCATAGATATAGAACCTATACTGTCTAGAACAGGGGACCATAGATATAGACCCTATACTGTCTAGAACAGGGGACCGTAGATATAGAACCTATACTGTCTGGAACAGGGGACCGTAGATATAGACCCTATACTGTCTGGAACAGGGGACCATAGATATAGAACCTATACTGTCTAGAACAGGGGACCGTAGATATAGAACCTATACTGTCTAGAACATGGGGCCATAGATATAGAACCTATACTGTCTGGCACAGGGGACCATAGATATAGAACCTATACTGTCTAGAACAGGGGACCATAGATATAGAACCTATACTGTCTAGAACAGGGGACCATAGATATAGAACCTATACTGTCTAGAACAGGGGACCATAGATATAGAACCTATACTGTCTAGAACAGGGGACCATAGATATAGAACCTATACTGTCTGGAACAGGGGACCATAGATATAGAACCTATACTGTCTGGAACAGGGGACCATAGATATAGAACCTATACTGTCTAGAACAGGGGACCATAGATATAGAACCTATACTGTCTAGAACAGGGGACCGTAGATATAGAACCTATACTGTCTAGAACAGGGGACCGTAGATATAGAACCTATACTGTCTGGAACAGGGGACCATAGATATAGAACCTATACTGTCTGGAACAGGGGACCATAGATATAGAACCTATACTGTCTGGAACAGGGGACCATAGATATAGAACCTATACTGTCTAGAACAGGGGACCATAGATATAGAACCTATACTGTCTAGAACAGGGGACCATAGATATAGAACCTATACTGTCTAGAACAGGGGACCATAGATATAGAACCTATACTGTCTAGAACAGGGGACCATAGATATAGAACCTATACTGTCTGGAACAGGGGACCATAGATATAGAACCTATACTGTCTAGAACAGGGGACCATAGATATAGAACCTATACTGTCTAGAACAGGGGACCATAGATATAGAACCTATACTGTCTGGAACAGGGGACCATAGATATAGACCCTATACTGTCTAGAACAGGGGACCATAGACATAGAACCTATACTGTCTAGAACAGGGGACCATAGATATAGAACCTATACTGTCTAGAACAGGGGACCATAGATATAGAACCTATACTGTCTAGAACAGGGGACCATAGATATAGAACCTATACTGTCTAGAACAGGGGACCATAGATATAGAACCTATACTGTCTAGAACAGGGGACCGTAGATATAGAACCTATACTGTCTAGAACAGGGGACCGTAGATATAGAACCTATACTGTCTAGAACAGGGGACCGTAGATATAGAACCTATACTGTCTAGAACAGGGGACCATAGATATAGAACCTATACTGTCTGGAACAGGGGACCATAGATATAGAACCTATACTGTCTAGAACAGGGGACCATAGATATAGAACCTATACTGTCTGGAACAGGGGACCATAGATATAGAACCTATACTGTCTGGAACAGGGGACCATAGATATAGAACCTATACTGTCTGGAACAGGGGACCATAGATATAGAACCTATACTGTCTAGAACAGGGGACCGTAGATATAGAACCTATACTGTCTAGAACAGGGGACCATAGATATAGAACCTATACTGTCTGGAACAGGGGACCATAGATATAGAACCTATACTGTCTAGAACAGGGGACCATAGATATAGACCCTATACTGTCTAGAACAGGGGACCGTAGATATAGAACCTATACTGTCTGGAACAGGGGACCGTAGATATAGACCCTATACTGTCTGGAACAGGGGACCATAGATATAGAACCTATACTGTCTAGAACAGGGGACCGTAGATATAGAACCTATACTGTCTAGAACATGGGGCCATAGATATAGAACCTATACTGTCTGGCACAGGGGACCATAGATATAGAACCTATACTGTCTAGAACAGGGGACCATAGATATAGAACCTATACTGTCTAGAACAGGGGACCATAGATATAGAACCTATACTGTCTAGAACAGGGGACCATAGATATAGAACCTATACTGTCTAGAACAGGGGACCATAGATATAGAACCTATACTGTCTGGAACAGGGGACCATAGATATAGAACCTATACTGTCTGGAACAGGGGACCATAGATATAGAACCTATACTGTCTAGAACAGGGGACCATAGATATAGAACCTATACTGTCTAGAACAGGGGACCGTAGATATAGAACCTATACTGTCTAGAACAGGGGACCGTAGATATAGAACCTATACTGTCTGGAACAGGGGACCATAGATATAGAACCTATACTGTCTGGAACAGGGGACCATAGATATAGAACCTATACTGTCTGGAACAGGGGACCATAGATATAGAACCTATACTGTCTAGAACAGGGGACCATAGATATAGAACCTATACTGTCTAGAACAGGGGACCATAGATATAGAACCTATACTGTCTAGAACAGGGGACCATAGATATAGAACCTATACTGTCTAGAACAGGGGACCATAGATATAGAACCTATACTGTCTGGAACAGGGGACCATAGATATAGACCCTATACTGTCTAGAACAGGGGACCATAGACATAGAACCTATACTGTCTAGAACAGGGGACCATAGATATAGAACCTATACTGTCTAGAACAGGGGACCATAGATATATAACCTATACTGTCTAGAACAGGGGACCATAGATATAGAACCTATACTGTCTAGAACAGGGGACCATAGATATAGAACCTATACTGTCTAGAACAGGGGACCATAGATATAGAACCTATACTGTCTATAACAGGGGACCATAGATATAGAACCTATACTGTCTGGAACAGGGGACCATAGATATAGAACCTATACTGTCTAGAACAGGGGACCATAGATATAGAACCTATACTGTCTAGAACAGGGGACCATAGACATAGAACCTATACTGTCTAGAACAGGGGACCATAGATATATAACCTATACTGTCTAGAACAGGGGACCATAGATATATAACCTATACTGTCTAGAACAGGGAACCATAGATATAGAACCTATACTGTCTAGAACAGGGGACCATAGATATAGAACCTATACTGTCTGGAACAGGGGACCATATATATAGAACCTATACTGTCTAGAACAGGGGACCATAGATATAGAACCTATACTGTCTAGAACAGGGGACCATAGATATAGAACCTATACTGTCTAGAACAGGGGACCATAGATATAGAACCTATACTGTCTAGAACAGGGGACCGTAGATATAGAACCTATACTGTGTAGAACAGGGGACCATAGATATAGAACCTATACTGTGTAGAACAGGGGACCATAGATATAGAACCTATACTGTCTAGAACAGGGGACCGTAGATATATAACCTATACTGTCTAGAACAGGGGACCATAGATATAGAACCTATACTGTCTAGAACAGGGGACCATATACATAGAACCTATACTGTCTGGAACAGGGGACCATAGATATAGAACCTATACTGTCTAGAACATGGGACCATAGATATAGAATCTATACTGTCTGGAACAGGGGACCATATACAGTGGGGAGAACAAGTATTTGATACACTGCCGATTTTGCAGGTTTTCCTACTTACAAAGCATGTAGAGGTCTGTAATTTTTATCATAGGTACACTTCAACTATGAGAGACGGAATCTAAAACAAAAATCCAGAAAATCACATTGTATGATTTTTAAGTAATTAATTTGCATTTTATTGCATGACATAAGTATTTGATACATCAGAAAAGCAGAACTTAATATTTGGTACAGAAACCTTTGTTTGCAATTACAGAGATCATACGTTTCCTGTAGTTCTTGACTAGGTTTGCACACACTGCAGCAGGGATTTTGGCCCACTCCTCCCTACAGATCTTCTCCAGATCCTTCAGGTTTCGGGGCTGTCGCTGGGCAATACGGACTTTCAGCTCCCTCCAAAGATTTTCTATTGGGTTCAGGTCTGGAGACTGGCTAGGCCACTCCAGGACCTTGAGATGCTTCTTACGGAGCCACTCCTTAGTTGCCATGGCTGTGTGCTTCGTGTCGTTGTCATGCTGGAAGACCCAGCCACGACCCATCTTCAATGCTCTTACTGAGGGAAGGAGATTGTTGGCCAAGATCTCGCGATACATGGCCCCATCCATCCTCCCCTCAATACGGTGCAGTCGTCCTGTCCCCTTTGCAGAAAAGCATCCCCAAAGAATGATGTTTCCACCTCCATGCTTCACGGTTGGGATGGTGTTCTTGGGGTTGTACTCATACTTCTTCTTCCTCCAAACACGGCGAGTGGAGTTAGACCAAAAAGCTCTATTTTTGTCTCATCAGACCACATGACCTTCTCCCATTCCTCCTCTGGATCATCCAGATGGTCATTGGCAAACTTCAGACAGACCTGGACATGCACTGGCTTAAGCAGGGGGACCTTGCGTGCGCTGCAGGATTTTAATCCATGACGGCGTAGTGTGTTACTAATGGTTTTCTTTGAGACTGTGGTCCCAGCTCTCTTCAGGTCATTGACCAGGTCCTGCCGTGTAGTTCTGGGCTGATCCCTCACCTTCCTCATGATCATTGATGCCCCACGAGGTGAAATCTTGCATGGAGCCCCAGACCGAGGGTGATTGACCGTCATCTTGAACTTCTTCCATTTTCTAATAATTGCGCCAACAGTTGTTTCCTTCTCACCAAGCTGCTTGCCTATTGTCCTGTAGCCCATCCCAGCCTTGTGCAGGTCTACAATTTTATCCCTGATGTCCTTACACAGCTCTCTGGTCTTGGCCATTGTGGAGAGGTTGGAATCTGTTTGATTGTGTGTGGACAGGTGTCTTTTATACAGGTAACGAGTTCAAACAGGTGCAGTTAATACAGGTAATGAGTGGAGAACAGGAGGGCTTCTTAAAGAAAAACTAACAGGTCTGTGAGAGCCGGAATTCTTACTGGTTGGTAGGTGATCAAATACTTATGTCATGCAATAAAATGCAAATTAATTATTTAAAAATCATACAATGTGATTTTCTGGATTTTTGTTTTAGATTCCGTCTCTCACAGTTGAAGTGTACCTATGATAAAAATTACAGACCTCTACATGCTTTGTAAGTAGGAAAACCTGCAAAATCGGCAGTGTATCAAATACTTGTTCTCCCCACTGTATATAGAACCTATACTGTCTAGAACAGGGGACCATAGATATAGAACCTATACTGTCTAGAACAGGGGACCGTAGATATAGAACCTATACTGTCTAGAACAGGGGACCGTAGATATAGAACCTATACTGTCTGGAACAGGGGACCGTAGATATAGAACCTATACTGTCTAGAACAGGGGACCTTAGATATAGAACCTATACTGTCTAGAACAGGGGACCATAGATATATAACCTATACTGTCTGGAACAGGGGACCGTAGATATAGAACCTATACTGTCTAGAACAGGGGACCATAGATATAGAACCTATACTGTCTGGAACAGGGGACCATAGATATAGAACCTATACTGTCTGGAACAGGGGACCGTAGATATAGAACCTATACTGTCTAGAACAGGGGACCATAGATATAGAACCTATACTGTCTGGAACAGGGGACCATAGATATAGAACCTATACTGTCTAGAACAGGGGACCATAGATATAGAACCTATACTGTCTAGAACAGGGGACCATAGATATAGAACCTATACTGTCTAGAACAGGGGACCATAGATATAGAACCTATACTGTCTGGAACAGGGGACCATAGATATAGAACCTATACTGTCTAGAACAGGGGACCATAGATATAGAACCTATACTGTCTGGAACAGGGGACCATAGATATAGAACCTATACTGTCTAGAACAGGGGACCATAGATATAGAACCTATACTGTCTAGAACAGGGGACCATAGATATAGAACCTATACTGTCTGGAACAGGGGACCATAGATATAGAACCTATACTGTCTAGAACAGGGGACCATAGATATAGAACCTATACTGTCTAGAACAGGGGACCATAGATATAGAACCTATACTGTCTAGAACCTATACTGTCTAGAACAGGGGACCGTAGATATAGAACCTATACTGTCTGGAACAGGGGACCGTAGATATAGAACCTATACTGTCTAGAACAGGGGACCATAGATATAGAACCTATACTGTCTAGAACAGGGGACTATAGATATAGAACCTATACTGTCTTGAACAGGGGACCATAGATATAGAACCTATACTGTCTAGAACAGGGGACCATAGATATAGAACCTATACTGTCTGGAACAGGGGACCATAGATATAGAACCTATACTGTCTAGAACAGGGGACCATAGATATAGAACCTATACTGTCTAGAACAGGGGACCATAGATATAGAACCTATACTGTCTAGAACAGGGGACCATAGATATAGAACCTATACTGTCTAGAACAGGGGACCATAGATATAGAACCTATACTGTCTAGAACAGGGGACCATAGATATAGAACCTATACTGTCTAGAACAGGGGACCATAGATATAGAACCTATACTGTCTAGAACAGGGGACCGTAGATATAGAACCTATACTGTCTGGAACAGGGGACCATAGATATAGAACCTATACTGTCTGGAACAGGGGACCATAGATATAGAACCTATACTGTCTGGAACAGGGGACCATAGATATAGAACCTATACTGTCTAGAACAGGGGACCGTAGATATAGAACCTATACTGTCTAGAACAGGGGACCATAGATATAGAACCTATACTGTCTAGAACAGGGGACCGTAGATATAGAACCTATACTGTCTAGAACAGGGGACCATAGATATAGAACCTATACTGTCTAGAACAGGGGACCGTAGATATAGAACCTATACTGTCTAGAACAGGGGACCATAGATATAGAACCTATACTGTCTAGAACAGGGGACCATAGATATAGAACCTATACTGTCTAGAACAGGGGACCATAGATATAGAACCTATACTGTCTAGAACAGGGGACCATAGATATAGAACCTATACTGTCTAGAACAGGGGACCATAGATATAGAACCTATACTGTCTAGAACAGGGGACCATAGATATAGAACCTATACTGTCTAGAACAGGGGACCATAGATATAGAACCTATACTGTCTAGAACAGGGGACCGTAGATATAGAACCTATACTGTCTAGAACAGGGGACCATAGATATAGAACCTATACTGTCTAGAACAGGGGACCATAGATATAGAACCTATACTGTCTAGAACAGGGGACCATAGATATAGAACCTATACTGTCTAGAACAGGGGACCATAGATATAGAACCTATACTGTCTGGAACAGGGGACCATAGATATAGAACCTATACTGTCTAGAACAGGGGACCATAGATATAGAACCTATACTGTCTGGAACAGGGGACCATAGATATAGAACCTATACTGTCTAGAACAGGGGACCATAGATATAGAACCTATACTGTCTGGATCAGGGGACCATAGATATAGAACCTATACTGTCTAGAACAGGGGACCATAGATATAGAACCTATACTGTCTAGAACAGGGGACCATAGATATAGAACCTATACTGTCTGGAACAGGGGACCATAGATATAGAACCTATACTGTCTAGAACAGGGGACCATAGATATAGAACCTATACTGTCTAAAACAGGGGACCATAGATATAGAACCTATACTGTCTAGAACAGGGGACCATAGATATAGAACCTATACTGTCTAGAACAAGGGACCATAGATATAGAACCTATACTGTCTAGAACAGGGGACCATAGATATAGAACCTATACTGTCTAGAACAGGGGACCATAGATATAGAACCTATACTGTCTGGAACAGGGGACCATAGATATAGAACCTATACTGTCTAGAACAGGGGACCATAGATATAGAACATATAGAACAGGGGACCATAGATATAGAACCTATACTGTCTAGAACAGGGGACCATAGATATAGAACCTATACTGTCTGGAACAGGGGACCATAGATATAGAACCTATACTGTCTAGAACAGGGGACCATAGATATAGAACCTATACTGTCTAGAACAGGGGACCATAGATATAGAACCTATACTGTCTGGAACAGGGGACCATAGATATAGAACCTATACTGTCTAGAACAGGGGACCATAGATATAGAACCTATACTGTCTAGAACAGGGGACCGTAGATATAGAACCTATACTGTCTAGAACAGGGGACCATAGATATAGAACCTATACTGTCTAGAACAGGGGACCGTAGATATAGAACCTATACTGTCTAGAACAGGGGACCATAGATATAGAACCTATACTGTCTAGAACAGGGGACCATAGATATAGAACCTATACTGTCTAGAACAGGGGACCATAGATATAGAACCTATACTGTCTAGAACAGGGGACCATAGATATAGAACCTATACTGTCTAGAACAGGGGACCATAGATATAGAACCTATACTGTCTAGAACAGGGGACCATAGATATAGAACCTATACTGTCTAGAACAGGGGACCATAGATATAGAACCTATACTGTCTAGAACAGGGGACCATAGATATAGAACCTATACTGTCTGGAACAGGGGACCATAGATATAGAACCTATACTGTCTAGAACAGGGGACCATAGATATAGAACCTATACTGTCTAGAACAGGGGACCATAGATATAGAACCTATACTGTCTAGAACAGGGGACCATAGATATAGAACCTATACTGTCTAGAACAGGGGACCATAGATATAGAACCTATACTGTCTGGAACAGGGGACCATAGATATAGAACCTATACTGTCTAGAACAGGGGACCATAGATATAGAACCTATACTGTCTGGAACAGGGGACCATAGATATAGAACCTATACTGTCTAGAACAGGGGACCATAGATATAGAACCTATACTGTCTGGATCAGGGGACCATAGATATAGAACCTATACTGTCTAGAACAGGGGACCATAGATATAGAACCTATACTGTCTAGAACAGGGGACCATAGATATAGAACCTATACTGTCTGGAACAGGGGACCATAGATATAGAACCTATACTGTCTAGAACAGGGGACCATAGATATAGAACCTATACTGTCTAGAACAGGGGACCATAGATATAGAACCTATACTGTCTAGAACAGGGGACCATAGATATAGAACCTATACTGTCTAGAACAAGGGACCATAGATATAGAACCTATACTGTCTAGAACAGGGGACCATAGATATAGAACCTATACTGTCTAGAACAGGGGACCATAGATATAGAACCTATACTGTCTGGAACAGGGGACCATAGATATAGAACCTATACTGTCTAGAACAGGGGACCATAGATATAGAACCTATACTGTCTAAAACAGGGGACCATAGATATAGAACCTATACTGTCTAGAACAGGGGACCATAGATATAGAACCTATACTGTCTAGAACAAGGGACCATAGATATAGAACCTATACTGTCTAGAACAGGGGACCATAGATATAGAACCTATACTGTCTAGAACAGGGGACCATAGATATAGAACCTATACTGTCTGGAACAGGGGACCATAGATATAGAACCTATACTGTCTAGAACAGGGGACCATAGATATAGAACATATAGAACAGGGGACCATAGATATAGAACCTATACTGTCTAGAACAGGGGACCATAGATATAGAACCTATACTGTCTGGAACAGGGGACCATAGATATAGAACCTATACTGTCTAGAACAGGGGACCATAGATATAGAACCTATACTGTCTAGAACAGGGGACCATAGATATAGAACCTATACTGTCTGGAACAGGGGACCATAGATATAGAACCTATACTGTCTAGAACAGGGGACCATAGATATAGAACCTATACTGTCTAGAACAGGGGACCGTAGATATAGAACCTATACTGTCTAGAACAGGGGACCATAGATATAGAACCTATACTGTCTAGAACAGGGGACCGTAGATATAGAACCTATACTGTCTAGAACAGGGGACCATAGATATAGAACCTATACTGTCTAGAACAGGGGACCATAGATATAGAACCTATACTGTCTAGAACAGGGGACCATAGATATAGAACCTATACTGTCTAGAACAGGGGACCATAGATATAGAACCTATACTGTCTAGAACAGGGGACCATAGATATAGAACCTATACTGTCTAGAACAGGGGACCATAGATATAGAACCTATACTGTCTAGAACAGGGGACCATAGATATAGAACCTATACTGTCTAGAACAGGGGACCATAGATATAGAACCTATACTGTCTGGAACAGGGGACCATAGATATAGAACCTATACTGTCTAGAACAGGGGACCATAGATATAGAACCTATACTGTCTAGAACAGGGGACCATAGATATAGAACCTATACTGTCTAGAACAGGGGACCATAGATATAGAACCTATACTGTCTAGAACAGGGGACCATAGATATAGAACCTATACTGTCTGGAACAGGGGACCATAGATATAGAACCTATACTGTCTAGAACAGGGGACCATAGATATAGAACCTATACTGTCTGGAACAGGGGACCATAGATATAGAACCTATACTGTCTAGAACAGGGGACCATAGATATAGAACCTATACTGTCTGGATCAGGGGACCATAGATATAGAACCTATACTGTCTAGAACAGGGGACCATAGATATAGAACCTATACTGTCTAGAACAGGGGACCATAGATATAGAACCTATACTGTCTGGAACAGGGGACCATAGATATAGAACCTATACTGTCTAGAACAGGGGACCATAGATATAGAACCTATACTGTCTAGAACAGGGGACCATAGATATAGAACCTATACTGTCTAGAACAGGGGACCATAGATATAGAACCTATACTGTCTAGAACAAGGGACCATAGATATAGAACCTATACTGTCTAGAACAGGGGACCATAGATATAGAACCTATACTGTCTAGAACAGGGGACCATAGATATAGAACCTATACTGTCTGGAACAGGGGACCATAGATATAGAACCTATACTGTCTAGAACAGGGGACCATAGATATAGAACATATAGAACAGGGGACCATAGATATAGAACCTATACTGTCTAGAACAGGGGACCATAGATATAGAACCTATACTGTCTGGAACAGGGGACCATAGATATAGAACCTATACTGTCTAGAACAGGGGACCATAGATATAGAACCTATACTGTCTAGAACAGGGGACCATAGATATAGAACCTATACTGTCTGGAACAGGGGACCATAGATATAGAACCTATACTGTCTAGAACAGGGGACCATAGATATAGAACCTATACTGTCTGGATCAGGGGACCATAGATATAGAACCTATACTGTCTAGAACAGGGGACCATAGATATAGAACATATAGAACAGGGGACCATAGATATAGAACCTATACTGTCTAGAACAGGGGACCATAGATATAGAACCTATACTGTCTGGAACAGGGGACCATAGATATAGAACCTATACTGTCTAGAACAGGGGACCATAGATATAGAACCTATACTGTCTAGAACAGGGGACCATAGATATAGAACCTATACTGTCTGGAACAGGGGACCATAGATATAGAACCTATACTGTCTAGAACAGGGGACCATAGATATAGAACCTATACTGTCTAGAACAGGGGACCGTAGATATAGAACCTATACTGTCTAGAACAGGGGACCATAGATATAGAACCTATACTGTCTAGAACAGGGGACCGTAGATATAGAACCTATACTGTCTAGAACAGGGGACCATAGATATAGAACCTATACTGTCTAGAACAGGGGACCATAGATATAGAACCTATACTGTCTAGAACAGGGGACCATAGATATAGAACCTATACTGTCTAGAACAGGGGACCATAGATATAGAACCTATACTGTCTAGAACAGGGGACCATAGATATAGAACCTATACTGTCTAGAACAGGGGACCATAGATATAGAACCTATACTGTCTAGAACAGGGGACCATAGATATAGAACCTATACTGTCTAGAACAGGGGACCATAGATATAGAACCTATACTGTCTGGAACAGGGGACCATAGATATAGAACCTATACTGTCTAGAACAGGGGACCATAGATATAGAACCTATACTGTCTAGAACAGGGGACCATAGATATAGAACCTATACTGTCTAGAACAGGGGACCATAGATATAGAACCTATACTGTCTAGAACAGGGGACCATAGATATAGAACCTATACTGTCTGGAACAGGGGACCATAGATATAGAACCTATACTGTCTAGAACAGGGGACCATAGATATAGAACCTATACTGTCTGGAACAGGGGACCATAGATATAGAACCTATACTGTCTAGAACAGGGGACCATAGATATAGAACCTATACTGTCTGGATCAGGGGACCATAGATATAGAACCTATACTGTCTAGAACAGGGGACCATAGATATAGAACCTATACTGTCTAGAACAGGGGACCATAGATATAGAACCTATACTGTCTGGAACAGGGGACCATAGATATAGAACCTATACTGTCTAGAACAGGGGACCATAGATATAGAACCTATACTGTCTAGAACAGGGGACCATAGATATAGAACCTATACTGTCTAGAACAGGGGACCATAGATATAGAACCTATACTGTCTAGAACAAGGGACCATAGATATAGAACCTATACTGTCTAGAACAGGGGACCATAGATATAGAACCTATACTGTCTAGAACAGGGGACCATAGATATAGAACCTATACTGTCTGGAACAGGGGACCATAGATATAGAACCTATACTGTCTAGAACAGGGGACCATAGATATAGAACATATAGAACAGGGGACCATAGATATAGAACCTATACTGTCTAGAACAGGGGACCATAGATATAGAACCTATACTGTCTGGAACAGGGGACCATAGATATAGAACCTATACTGTCTAGAACAGGGGACCATAGATATAGAACCTATACTGTCTAGAACAGGGGACCATAGATATAGAACCTATACTGTCTGGAACAGGGGACCATAGATATAGAACCTATACTGTCTAGAACAGGGGACCATAGATATAGAACCTATACTGTCTGGATCAGGGGACCATAGATATAGAACCTATACTGTCTAGAACAGGGGACCATAGATATAGAACCTATACTGTCTAGAACAGGGGACCATAGATATAGAACCTATACTGTCTGGAACAGGGGACCATAGATATAGAACCTATACTGTCTAGAACAAGGGACCATAGATATAGAACCTATACTGTCTAGAACAGGGGACCATAGATATAGAACCTATACTGTCTAGAACAGGGGACCATAGATATAGAACCTATACTGTCTAGAACAGGGGACCATAGATATAGAACCTATACTGTCTAGAACAGGGGACCATAGATATAGAACCTATACTGTCTAGAACAGGGGACCATAGATATAGAACCTATACTGTCTGGAACAGGGGACCATAGATATAGAACCTATACTGTCTAGAACAGGGGACCATAGATATAGAACATATAGAACAGGGGACCATAGATATAGAACCTATACTGTCTAGAACAGGGGACCATAGATATAGAACCTATACTGTCTGGAACAGGGGACCATAGATATAGAACCTATACTGTCTAGAACAGGGGACCATAGATATAGAACATATAGAACAGGGGACCATAGATATAGAACCTATACTGTCTAGAACAGGGGACCATAGATATAGAACCTATACTGTCGGAACAGGGGACCATAGATATAGAACCTATACTGTCTAGAACAGGGGACCATAGATATAGAACCTATACTGTCTGGAACAGGGGACCATAGATATAGAACCTATACTGTCTAGAACAGGGGACCATAGATATAGAACCTATACTGTCTGGAACAGGGGACCGTAGATATAGAACCTATACTGTCTAGAACAGGGGACCATAGATATAGAACCTATACTGTCTAGAACAGGGGACCATAGATATAGAACCTATACTGTCTAGAACAGGGGACCATAGATATAGAACCTATACTGTCTAGAACAGGGGACCATAGATATAGAACCTATACTGTCTAGAACAGGGGACCATAGATATAGAACCTATACTGTCTAGAACAGGGGACCATAGATATAGAACCTATACTGTCTAGAACAGGGGACCATAGATATAGAACCTATACTGTCTGGAACAGGGGACCATAGATATAGAACCTATACTGTCTAGAACAGGGGACCATAGATATAGAACCTATACTGTCTAGAACAGGGGACCATAGATATAGAACCTATACTGTCTAGAACAGGGGACCATAGATATAGAACCTATACTGTCTAGAACAGGGGACCATAGATATAGAACCTATACTGTCTAGAACAGGGGACCATAGATATAGAACCTATACTGTCTGGAACAGGGGACCATAGATATAGAACCTATACTGTCTAGAACAGGGGACCATAGATATAGAACATATAGAACAGGGGACCATAGATATAGAACCTATACTGTCTAGAACAGGGGACCATAGATATAGAACCTATACTGTCTGGAACAGGGGACCATAGATATAGAACCTATACTGTCTAGAACAGGGGACCATAGATATAGAACATATAGAACAGGGGACCATAGATATAGAACCTATACTGTCTAGAACAGGGGACCATAGATATAGAACCTATACTGTCTAGAACAGGGGACCGTAGATATAGAACCTATACTGTCTAGAACAGGGGACCATAGATATAGAACCTATACTGTCTGGAACAGGGGACCATAGATATAGAGCCTATACTGTCTAGAACAGGGGACCATAGATATAGAACCTATACTGTCTAGAACAGGGGACCGTAGATATAGAACCTATACTGTCTAGAACAGGGGACCATAGATATAGAACCTATACTGTCTAGAACAGGGGACCATAGATATAGAACCTATACTGTCTGGAACAGGGGACCATAGATATAGACCCTATACTGTCTAGAACAGGGGACCATAGATATAGAACCTATACTGTCTGGAACAGGGGACCATAGATATAGACCCTATACTGTCTAGAACAGAGGACCATAGATATAGAACCTATACTGTCTGGAACAGGGGACCATAGATATAGACCCTATACTGTCTAGAACAGGGGACCATAGATATAGAACCTATACTGTCTGGAACAGGGGACCATAGATATAGAACCTATACTGTCTAGAACAGGGGACCATAGATATAGAACCTATACTGTCTAGAACAGGGGACCATAGATATAGACCCTATACTGTCTAGAACAGGGGACCATAGATATAGAACCTATACTGTCTGGAACAGGGGACCATAGATATAGAACCTATACTGTCTAGAACAGAGGACCATTGATATAGAACCTATACTGTCTGGAACAGGGGACCGTAGATATAGACCCTATACTGTCTGGAACAGGGGACCATAGATATAGAACCTATACTGTCTAGAACAGGGGACCATAGATATAGAACCTATACTGTCTAGAACAGGGGACCATAGATATATAACCTATACTGTCTAGAACAGGGGACCATAGATATAGAACCTATACTGTCTAGAACAGGGGACCATCGATATAGAACCTATACTGTCTAGAACAGGGGACCATAGATATAGAACCTATACTGTCTAGAACAGGGGACCATAGGTATAGAACCTATACTGTCTGGAACAGGGGACCATAGATATAGAACCTATACTGTCTAGAACAGGGGACCATAGATATAGAACATATAGAACAGGGGACCATAGATATAGAACCTATACTGTCTAGAACAGGGGACCATAGATATAGAACCTATACTGTCTAGAACAGGGGACCGTAGATATAGAACCTATACTGTCTAGAACAGGGGACCATAGATATAGAACCTATACTGTCTGGAACAGGGGACCATAGATATAGAACCTATACTGTCTAGAACAGGGGACCATAGATATAGAACCTATACTGTCTAGAACAGGGGACCATAGATATAGAACCTATACTGTCTAGAACAGGGGACCATAGATATAGAACCTATACTGTCTGGAACAGGGGACCATAGATATAGAACCTATACTGTCTGGAACAGGGGACCATAGATATAGAACCTATACTGTCTAGAACAGGGGACCGTAGATATAGACCCTATACTGTCTGGAACAGGGGACCGTAGATATAGACCCTATACTGTCTAGAACAGGGGACCATAGATATAGAACCTATACTGTCTAGAACAGGGGACCATAGATATAGACCCTATACTGTCTAGAACAGGGGACCATAGATATAGAACCTATACTGTCTAGAACAGGGGACCATAGATATAGAACCTATACTGTCTGGAACAGGGGACAGTATATATAGATATAGACCCTATACTGTCTAGAACAGGGGACCATAGATATAGAACCTATACTGTCTGGAACAGGGGACCATAGATATAGAACCTATACTGTCTAGAACAGGGGACCATAGATATAGAACCTATACTGTCTGGAACAGGGGACCATAGATATAGACCCTATACTGTCTAGAACAGGGGACCATATATATAGAACCTATACTGTCTAGAACAGGGGACCATAGATATAGAACCTATACTGTCTAGAACAGGGGACCATAGATATAGACCCTATACTGTCTAGAACAGAGGACCATAGATATAGAACCTATACTGTCTGGAACAGGGGACCATAGATATAGAATCTATACTGTCTGGAACAGGGGACCATAGATATAGAACCTATACTGTCTAGAACAGGGGACCATAGATATAGAACCTATACTGTCTAGAACAGGGGACCATAGATATAGAACCTATACTGTCTAGAACAGGGGACCATAGATATAGAACCTATACTGTCTAGAACAGGGGACCATCGATATAGAACCTATACTGTCTAGAACAGGGGACCATAGATATAGACCCTATACTGTCTGGAACAGGGGACCATAGATATAGACCCTATACTGTCTAGAACAGAGGACCATAGATATAGAACCTATACTGTCTGGAACAGGGGACCATAGATATAGACCCTATACTGTCTAGAACAGGGGACCATAGATATAGAACCTATACTGTCTGGAACAGGGGACCATAGATATAGAACCTATACTGTCTAGAACAGGGGACCATAGATATAGAACCTATACTGTCTAGAACAGGGGACCATAGATATAGACCCTATACTGTCTAGAACAGGGGACCATAGATATAGAACCTATACTGTCTGGAACAGGGGACCATAGATATAGAACCTATACTGTCTAGAACAGAGGACCATTGATATAGAACCTATACTGTCTGGAACAGGGGACCGTAGATATAGACCCTATACTGTCTGGAACAGGGGACCATAGATATAGAACCTATACTGTCTAGAACAGGGGACCATAGATATAGAACCTATACTGTCTAGAACAGGGGACCATAGATATATAACCTATACTGTCTAGAACAGGGGACCATAGATATAGAACCTATACTGTCTAGAACAGGGGACCATCGATATAGAACCTATACTGTCTAGAACAGGGGACCATAGATATAGAACCTATACTGTCTAGAACAGGGGACCATAGGTATAGAACCTATACTGTCTGGAACAGGGGACCATAGATATAGAACCTATACTGTCTAGAACAGGGGACCATAGATATAGAACATATAGAACAGGGGACCATAGATATAGAACCTATACTGTCTAGAACAGGGGACCATAGATATAGAACCTATACTGTCTAGAACAGGGGACCATAGATATAGAACCTATACTGTCTAGAACAGGGGACCGTAGATATAGAACCTATACTGTCTAGAACAGGGGACCATAGATATAGAACCTATACTGTCTGGAACAGGGGACCATAGATATAGAACCTATACTGTCTAGAACAGGGGACCATAGATATAGAACCTATACTGTCTAGAACAGGGGACCATAGATATAGAACCTATACTGTCTAGAACAGGGGACCATAGATATAGAACCTATACTGTCTGGAACAGGGGACCATAGATATAGAACCTATACTGTCTGGAACAGGGGACCGTAGATATAGAACCTATACTGTCTAGAACAGGGGACCGTAGATATAGACCCTATACTGTCTGGAACAGGGGACCGTAGATATAGACCCTATACTGTCTAGAACAGGGGACCATAGATATAGAACCTATACTGTCTAGAACAGGGGACCATAGATATAGACCCTATACTGTCTAGAACAGGGGACCATAGATATAGAACCTATACTGTCTAGAACAGGGGACCATAGATATAGAACCTATACTGTCTGGAACAGGGGACAGTATATATAGATATAGACCCTATACTGTCTAGAACAGGGGACCATAGATATAGAACCTATACTGTCTGGAACAGGGGACCATAGATATAGAACCTATACTGTCTAGAACAGGGGACCATAGATATAGAACCTATACTGTCTGGAACAGGGGACCATAGATATAGACCCTATACTGTCTAGAACAGGGGACCATATATATAGAACCTATACTGTCTAGAACAGGGGACCATAGATATAGAACCTATACTGTCTAGAACAGGGGACCATAGATATAGACCCTATACTGTCTAGAACAGGGGACCATAGATATAGAACCTATACTGTCTGGAACAGGGGACCATAGATATAGAACCTATACTGTCTAGAACAGAGGACCATAGATATAGAACCTATACTGTCTGGAACAGGGGACCATAGATATAGAATCTATACTGTCTGGAACAGGGGACCATAGATATAGAACCTATACTGTCTAGAACAGGGGACCATAGATATAGAACCTATACTGTCTAGAACAGGGGACCATAGATATAGAACCTATACTGTCTAGAACAGGGGACCATAGATATAGAACCTATACTGTCTAGAACAGGGGACCATCGATATAGAACCTATACTGTCTAGAACAGGGGACCATAGATATAGACCCTATACTGTCTGGAACAGGGGACCATAGATATAGAACCTATACTGTCTAGAACAGGGGACCATAGATATAGAACCTATACTGTCTAGAACAGGGGACCATAGATATAGAACCTATACTGTCTGGAACAGGGGACCATAGCTATAGACCCTATACTGTCTGGAACAGGGGACCATAGATATAGAACCTATACTGTCTAGAACAGGGGACCATAGATATAGAACCTATACTGTCTAGAACAGGGGACCATAGATATAGAACCTATACTGTCTGGAACAGGGGACCATAGATATAGAACCTATACTGTCTAGAACAGGGGACCATAGATATAGAACCTATACTGTCTAGAACAGGGGACCATAGATATAGAACCTATACTGTCTAGAACAGGGGACCGTAGATATAGAACCTATACTGTCTAGAACAGGGGACCATAGATATAGAACCTATACTGTCTGGAACAGGGGACCATAGATATAGACCCTATACTGTCTAGAACAGGGGACCATAGATATAGACCCTATACTGTCTAGAACAGGGGACCATAGATATAGAACCTATACTGTCTAGAACAGGGGACCATAGATATAGAACCTATACTGTCTAGAACAGGGGACCATAGATATAGAACCTATACTGTCTGGAACAGGGGACCATAGATATAGAACCTATACTGTCTAGAACAGGGGACCGTAGATATAGAACCTATACTGTCTAGAACAGGGGACCATAGATATAGAACCTATACTGTCTGGAACAGGGGACCATAGATATAGACCCTATACTGTCTAGAACAAGGGACCGTAGATATAGAACCTATACTGTCTGGAACAGGGGACCGTAGATATATAACCTATACTGTCTAGAACAGGGGACCGTAGATATAGAACCTATACTGTCTGGAACAGGGGACCATAGATATAGAACCTATACTGTCTGGAACAGGGGACCATAGATATAGAACCTATACTGTCTGGAACAGGGGACCATAGATATAGACCCTATACTGTCTAGAACAGGGGACCATAGATATAGAACCTATACTGTCTGGAACAGGGGACCATAGATATAGAACCTATACTGTCTAGAACAGGGGACCATAGATATAGAACCTATACTGTCTAGAACAGGGGACCATAGATATAGAACCTATACTGTCTAGAACAGGGGACCATAGATAAAGAACCTATACTGTCTAGAACAGGGGACCATAGATATAGAACCTATACTGTCTGGAACAGGGGACCATAGATATAGACCCTATACTGTCTGGAACAGGGGACCATAGATATAGACCCTATACTGTCTGGAACAGGGGACCATAGATATAGAACCTATACTGTCTAGAACAGGGGACCGTAGATATAGAACCTATACTGTCTGGAACAGGGGACCATAGATATAGAACCTATACTGTCTAGAACAGAGGACCATAGATATAGAACCTATACTGTCTAGAACAGAGGACCATAGATATAGAACCTATACTGTCTAGAACAGGGGACCATAGATATAGAACCTATACTGTCTAGAACAGAGGACCATAGATATAGAACCTATACTGTCTAGAACAGGGGACCATAGATATAGAACCTATACTGTCTGGAACAGGGGACCATAGATATAGAACCTATACTGTCTGGAACAGAGGACCATAGATATAGAACCTATACTGTCTAGAACAGAGGACCATAGATATAGAACCTATACTGTCTAGAACAGGGGACCATAGATATAGAACCTATACTGTCTAGAACAGAGGACCATAGATATAGAACCTATACTGTCTAGAACAGGGGACCATAGATATAGAACCTATACTGTCTGGAACAGGGGACCATAGATATAGAACCTATACTGTCTAGAACAGAGGACCATAGATATAGAACCTATACTGTCTAGAACAGGGGACCGTAGATATAGAACCTATACTGTCTAGAACAGGGGACCGTAGATATAGAACCTATACTGTCTGGAACAGGGGACCATAGATATAGAACCTATACTGTCTAGAACAGGGGACCGTAGATATAGAACCTATACTGTCTGGAACAGGGGACCGTAGATATAGAACCTATACTGTCTAGAACAGGGGACCGTAGATATAGAACCTATACTGTCTAGAACAGGGGACCGTAGATATAGAACCTATACTGTCTAGAACAGGGGACCGTAGATATAGAACCTATACTGTCTGGAACAGGGGACCGTAGATATAGAACCTATACTGTCTAGAACAGGGGACCGTAGATATAGAACCTATACTGTCTGGAACAGGGGACCATAGATATAGAACCTATACTGTCTAGAACAGGGGACCATAGATATAGAACCTATACTGTCTAGAACAGGGGACCATAGATATAGAACCTATACTGTCTAGAACAGGGGACCGTAGATATAGAACCTATACTGTCTGGAACAGGGGACCGTAGATATAGAACCTATACTGTCTGGAACAGGGGACCGTAGATATAGAACCTATACTGTCTGGAACAGGGGACCATAGATATAGAACCTATACTGTCTGGAACAGGGGACCATAGATATAGAACCTATACTGTCTAGAACAGGGGACCATAGATATAGAACCTATACTGTCTGGAACAGGGGACCATAGATATAGAACCTATACTGTCTAGAACAGGGGACCATAGATATAGAACCTATACTGTCTAGAACAGGGGACCATAGATATAGAACCTATACTGTCTAGAACAGGGGACCATAGATATAGAACCTATACTGTCTAGAACAGTGGACCGTAGATATAGAACCTATACTGTCTGGAACAGGGGACCGTAGATATAGAACCTATACTCTCTAGAACAGGGGACCGTAGATATAGAACCTATACTGTCTGGAACAGGGGACCGTAGATATAGAACCTATACTGTCTGGAACAGGGGACCATAGATATAGAACCTATACTGTCTAGAACAGGGGACCATAGATATAGACCCTATACTGTCTAGAACAGGGGACCGTAGATATAGAACCTATACTGTCTGGAACAGGGGACCGTAGATATAGAACCTATACTGTCTGGAACAGGGGACCGTAGATATAGACCCTATACTGTCTAGAACAGGGGACCATAGATATAGAACCTATACTGTCTGGAACAGGGGACCGTAGATATAGAACCTATACTGTCTAGAACAGGGGACCATAGATATAGAACCTATACTGTCTAGAACAGGGGACCATAGATATAGAACCTATACTGTCTAGAACAGGGGACCATAGATATAGAACCTATACTGTCTAGAACAGGGGACCATAGATATAGAACCTATACTGTATAGAACAGGGGACCATAGATATAGAACCTATACTGTCTAGAACAGGGGACCATAGATATAGAACCTATACTGTCTGGAACAGGGGACCATAGATATAGAACCTATACTGTCTAGAACAGGGGACCATAGATATAGAACCTATACTGTCTAGAACAGGGGACCATAGATATAGAACCTATACTGTCTGGAACAGGGGACCATAGATATAGAACCTATACTGTCTGGAACAGGGGACCATAGATATAGAACCTATACTGTCTAGAACAGGGGACCATAGATATAGAACCTATACTGTCTAGAACAGGGGACCATAGATATAGAACCTATACTGTCTAGAACAGGGGACCATAGATATAGAACCTATACTGTCTAGAACAGGGGACCATAGATATAGAACCTATACTGTCTAGAACAGGGGACCATAGATATAGAACCTATACTGTCTGGAACAGGGGACCATAGATATAGAACCTATACTGTCTAGAACAGGGGACCATAGATATAGAACCTATACTGTCTAGAACAGGGGACCATAGATATAGAACCTATACTGTCTGGAACAGGGGACCATAGATATAGAACCTATACTGTCTGGAACAGGGGACCATAGATATAGAACCTATACTGTCTAGAACAGGGGACCGTAGATATAGAACCTATACTGTCTAGAACAGGGGACCATAGATATAGAACCTATACTGTCTAGAACAGGGGACCATAGATATAGAACCTATACTGTCTAGAACAGGGGACCATAGATATAGAACCTATACTGTCTAGAACAGGGGACCATAGATATAGAACCTATACTGTCTAGAACAGGGGACCA